>NC_063194.1:23143901-23206350 GCF_017589495.1 Alosa alosa
TTAACTATTTAAGAAAATGTATAAGTGTGGCCACAGTTCGGCTGTGGCATGGAGGGGGGGGGTTATGCATATGTGCTAATGTGCTAATATAGCACGCAAACAGTGAGGCATAAAGACAGTGGTACAAGTGACTAGTGGACAGACAGTACCAAACATGGAGGGGATGAAGAGGCAGACAGACTATGCAGAGAAGTCTATCTCTCCTCTTCCCTTAAGTGAGGCATTGAACAGTTCAATGGCCCTGGGGACAAATGACTTTCTCAGTCTGTCAGTTGTGCAAGGCAGTGAGCGAAGTCTCCAGCTGATCAGGCTCTTCTGTTTAACAATAGTGCTGTGGAGTGGGTGACACTCATTGTCCAAGATGTTGATCAGTTTGTTCAGGGTCCTTTTGTCAGATAGTGAAGTGATACACTCCAGTTCAGCTCCCACTACAGAGCCAGCTTTCCTTACCAGCCTGTCAATTCGGCCCACATCCTTCTTCCTTGTGCTTCCACCCCAGCATACTACTGCATAGAAGAGGACGCTGGCAACAACAGACTGGTAGAACATCCTGAGGAGCTTACTGCACACATTGACGGACCGCAGCCTCCTCAGGAAGTACAGCCTGCTCTGCCCTTTCTTGTAGAGTGCATCAGTGTTGGCTGACCAGTCCAGTTTATTGTCCAGGTGGAGACCCAGATACTTGTAGGTGCTAACCACCTCCACATTGACCCCATCAATGTGAACTGGTAGCAGAGTGGGCTTAGACCTGCGGAAATCCACCACCATCTCCTTGGTCTTTGAAGTGTTGAGTTGAAGATGATTGAGTTTGCACCATTGCACAAAGTCCTCCAGCAGGCTCCTGTACTCCTCCTCCTGCCCGTTCCTGATACACCCCACAATTGCAGTATCATCAGAAAACTTCTGCAGGTGGCATGACTCGGTGTTGTAGCAGAAGTCAGATGTGTACAGGGTGAACAGGACTGTAGAGATCACAGTTCCCTGTGTGTGTGTGAAGTATCCAAACAATATCCAACACTTTCATTATTATGGCTGCTTTAGCCACAGACCTTCAGCTACTGTACAGTGAGTCCCATTTAGAAGTGACCACTTCATTCGCGCTTTTCCGTGATTCACGCAGCTGCGTAAAATGTATTACAACTTTTCGCCACGTGGTGGCCGCTTGATACTGTAAGCCATTGGTTCCCAAAGTATATTGTAACAAACTGCAGAGTTTTCTCATGGTGGCAGAATGTTTTTTATTGGTTACGCACCAAAACACACGAACACATAATTCCGGCCCAGACCTGGCCCTTATGCTCCAGCACTAAACATCTATCTGAGGCTGTATCTAAAACACACACCAATCAACCCGAGTTATGAACACTGTAACCAGCTGCAAACATAAACACAACAGACAGGACATACAACGTTGTCAACCCACATGGTTTAGACAGTTTAGAACATGAACATTACACACACTGCACAGCATCATGGGAGCACAGTCATAACAGCTAAGCTCAGATCATTACAATATTTTATTTGGGTCGCCAGCATAGACTAGTGACAATTTATGTTGTGTAATAGGCCTAGCTTATACCTTATGTAGCTTAGGAAAGCTAACAGCTTTCTATTAGGACCTAGTTTGTTAACAGTCACGGTTTTGTCATAACTCCCCCTATGCATTTTTTGCATTTAGAATAACTCTGAAACGGGGGCGAACACGTCGCAGAGGGGACGCCAGAGCGTGGATATCTCACTCGCAATATTAAACAATATATCATGGACTAGGCTGGGTGAACCCAGCCTGATCTGCCGGCGATTTCTTTTTCGATTTCTTAAAAGATTGAGCTTGGTCTTGTAAAGGCCAGACTAACCATGGACCTCACAGTTGAAAAATGCAAGGGAACATGAATCAGCCTATTTGCACGAACAATAACGGACAACTGCTCTTGGCCCGTTAAACCCTAACCCAGGCCCTTTTGGACATGTCAGTTATTTGCACCACTGGTTAGATGTAAAACTTCCTTTCGTTTTAGACTACTGGTAGGCCTACTTAATTTGTGCATTGACAATAAAGTTGAATATTATGTGAACTAGATGACTAAAATCTATTATGTAGAAGAAGAAATCCATGGCATGACCTCTCTTCTTGATGTTGAAAACTGCATAGAACTGACAGGGATTGTTTTGTTTATTAATACATAAATAAATAAATAATAAAAAAACCATTATGCTGATACCTTCTGCTTTTCCCAAATACAATGTAGTGTGCAGGTGTACATGACCTTTCATCAGTCCAGTTGCAATGGATGAACTGTGATAAACTGCCCTACTGTGATTGTTTAGAGATTTTAAAGGTTTTATAACAATGCTACACATTTTTTGGCTAGTGCTACAAATCTATTCACCTTTGCAGCGCCAGTAGGCTACTTTCTGTGCGGGCCGCACACACACACACACACACACACACACACACACACACACACACACACACACACACACACACACACACACACACACACACACACACACACACAGGCATGCCAAACAAGCATACACAAAAGTTTCAAGAGTGGGGGATGGAGTAGAATGGAGACAAATTGATTAGTGTGATTTATTTTCGCGGAACGGATGTACAGGACTGAGCGGCGGTCATATTTTGTACCGCTATGTGGTACATCTAGTATTATATATTACTGCTTGAAAGTCAGGTGAAGACATTATGGGATCTTCAGATCCAGACAAATCATTGCTTTATCAACCAGACAAAGTAGACAATAAGGACAGTGATGAAATATGATTCAGTCTCTAAAACAGCACTTACTAGTGATCCAGTTTCTTTGTCACAAACAGTGATGTGTGCCTCTTACTCGACAGATTGGAAGATAGTATTATCTTCAAACATCATACCATATTGGTATGATCTAAGTTCTTATTGTTTTTTCACTAAACACATGTAATGTGGGCAGGTCTGTTCATATTAATGCAAACATGATATGTGGTTTCCATGCATGTCTTTAGCATGGTATCTTGTAGACAAACAAGTACTGTACATCTGTTTCCTTGATGCTTGCATGTTCTTTGTATGTTGATTACAAATATGGCAGGCACTTTTCATTTTGCATGCATAGACATGCTGAAGTATTGGATTTTATTTTCTGTGCTAAACGGACATTTTGTGCATGCATTATTCTCATTTATAGCTTGTGGATTAATGGCAGATAGGTCTCTCTGTTCTGTGTTGGGAGGGGAGGAGAGGAGAGAGGGGATGAGAGGAAAGGAGGGAAGGAGAGGAAAGGAGGGGAGAGGAGAAAAGAGGGAAGGAGAGGAGAAACGAGGGGAGGGAAGGAGAGAGGAGGGAGAGGGAGGGAGGGAGGGAGGGAGGGAGGAGAGGGAGGAGGGAGGAGAGGGGAGCGCTGCAGAATGTGCCAGCACACGAAGTGTGACTGACGGCCAGAACAGAGCAAACACAGCAACAGCTTAGCACCATGAATAATGGATAAAGCAGAGAGTAATTAGAAAGGGAGGAAAGATGTCGAGAAAACACAGTGAAGCAGTGAAGAGAGAGAGCGAGAGAACGAGAGTGAGAGAGAAAGTGTCTGAGAGAGAAGCGTATACTTCTACAGTAAGTGTATGTGCAGGTAGTTGCGTTTGAGGGGACTGGCTTTCTGGTGTGTGCGTGTGTGTGTGTGTGTGTGTGTGTGTGTGTGTGTGTGTGTGTGTGTGTGTGTGTGTGTGTGTGTGCGTGTGCGTGTGTGTGTGCGCGCACACGTCCTAAATGACCATCATAACTTGCCCACAGAGAGAGAGAGAAAAGTGTGTGTGTGTGTATATATCTTTTTCTGTAGTGCTAAAACTGCAGTACTCAACATCTTGATTACCTTGTCGACTAATCTTTATGATTAGCTGTGCTTTTGTCACATGCTTATGAAGACCTTGGCCAACACCTCTGTACTCTGTATGCTGATACTCCTCTTGAAAGAAGCATACAGAAGTGTGCTGTTGCCTCTTGCTGTAATGGCCACGTTGTGGTGCAATCTGCTGTAGGCTGTGTGCCTCTGTAGAATCACAACAATTTCAACTAAAATAAATCCAAGTACTTCATGCTGTTTTCTCTCTCCCTCTCCATGTCGCTCTCTCCATCTCTCTCTCCACTTTTGCACCCTATCACGTGTGTGTCACTTTCGTGTGTTTTGACGTAAGTAACCATAGAAACAGGTGTGTGTTTAGTGAGCGTGGCCTCGGGGCAGGTCGGTGTTGGCCCCCTCTGCTGGGTTAATGAGCTGGGGAGACACAGACACGACATCTGGCAGAGATGAGAGAGAGAGAGAGGGAGATGAGAGCAGGTCAGACTATCGCACAGGCTATCACTGACACTCCGCTATAATTCTGACAGCTGAACTTCACCGCAAAGCCACAACAGGTTAGGACAACAGAGAAGAGGGCTGCAAGTGCTATGGGTGGTTTGTAGGAGGAGAGAAAGAAGCCAAAGTTTTGTCATGAGGATGTGGATATGTTTTTGAGTGTGTAAGGATGTGCAGGTATTTGGTGAGACAGTTCAATGTTTCTTATGCACAACAAAGTTCATTTTCCAAAGCGTTGGGGCAAAAGGGATTGAGTTTGTCATTTCAACAATAAACCACAAACAACATCCAAGCTGTGTGTCCATGCAGTGTTTGGTAACTTACTTTCAAGCCTCCATGTGAAGAGCTTGTGAGTGAGGGGTGGAGACGTTTGGCGCCTGCCAAATGGGCAGTGATCATTAGAATGGACTGTGGTGATGGAGTTGCTTGGAACCGTGATAAACAACTCCATAATGGTGCTGGCATACGGTCAGCGAGAGGGCAGTTCTGGACAGTCAGATGCTTTAGCTGCGAGTGACGACTCTAGCTGGAGGATTAGCAAGCACCATAGGCAGCGTTTTATGTCTCTGCCATGACAACGGCATTGGGCATAACTTTGTTACATGCTGGTCTTATGCCACAGTCCTGTAAATGTATCCTCATGTGCACTTGACTGTTTTACTGTCTAAACTCTAAATCCAGCGACGTGCAGGACCCAACAGAAGAAAACAGCATGTTGTGATCACATTTCCGCTGAGGTCAGTGAGGTAGATTAGAAATAGATGATATCTGGGTTGATAAGATGTCTGAGTTGATTATAAGAAGTCTGGGTTGCTGATAAGAACATATTTTAGAAGAAATTGTTTGGATCTTCAGATATTTCCTGAAGTCTTTGAGAGGGATGACTGGGGTTGGTTAAGGTCATGTTTCGGTGTCAAACTAACAAGCACACAAACAGCTTCAGGAGATGTTTACAACAGATCTGTGGTGTTTTTTGCCAAGTGGTTGATTTAGAGTAAAATCCCGCACAGACCAGATATGACGCGAAATTCCAGTGTGAAAATGCAAACATTTGTGTACAAAATTTTCCCACCACAGAGTCCGATGTGATGATTTTTAATATTTCGGATTCTATTTCTTGCTAGCTTCACGCAGGTTCATGCTGCAACTTTCAGTGGCCTATTGACTTCTGAGTGAATGATGGAGTTGCCCACTAGTTAAACGCTCCCAAGGAAGAGAAAGTTTAGGGTAAGCCATGCCTGATATTTGTAAGAGATTACAACAGGGAGAGCTCATAAACTCATGAATACTTTCGTTTCATCATTGAATGTAAATTGTTTTTTCACGCACACCTATGCACTGAGAAGCTCTCTGTTCACTATTGTATGTAGTGAGCTTTCTTTTTTTTCTGTATGTGTGAAGTGATGTGAAGGAATGCATGATTGGAAGTGGTAGGGAAAGCTCCCATGACCCATAAACTGTTTGTGGTGGGAGAATCTGATGTAACATAAACTTTGTGGCTTATTAATGATGAGACGTGGTCATAGGCAGCAACATCACCCATTCTGCTGTCTTTTCCTGCTTGTCCATTCTATTTGTGACATCCATGGAACCCAGTGAAATCCTTATTTGATTAGTCAAGCAGTCTTTAGCGCATGCAAAATTTTGCATCCAACGAGACCAAATTGTTTTACAGTATGTCACAACAAATTTCGTTCTTAGTGTGTAAGGACTAGATAGATAGATAGATAGATAGATAGATAGATATATACTTTATTGATCCTCAAGGGGAAATTCAAGACTAATAGGAACATATGTATTTATTCATGCAAATATTCAAATTCAGACTTGGTGTGAATCAGCCTTAAGACAGGTCCAAGTTTGTTGTAAAAGAACTTAAGACGTTAAAGAACTAAAAACGTTTAAGTGCCAGTCTCATATTGCACAATGTTTGGTATCTTCCAGTGAACCTGGGATTGCTTTGCTCCTCCGCATTAATAAGAGAAGATGAGAACATGGACCTGAACATGCTGAAAGCAATCTGGATGTGGATGGTTCTGAAAGCAATCTGGATGTGGATGGTTCTGAAAGCAATCTGGATGTGGATGGTTCTGAAAGCAATCTGGATGTGGATGGTTCTGAAAGCAATCTGGATGTGGATGGTTCTGAAAGCAATCTGGATGTGGATGGTTCTGAAAGCAATCTGGATGTGGATGGTTGGAAGTCATTTCTTTCCTTACTCTCCATCCTTTTTTTTTCACTTACCACTAGTTGAAGGTTTTATGGGCTGATAACTCACTTGTAGTGTACAATTGAATGTAGACTAAAAAAACAAAACAGATCACACTTTGTTGATGTTTGTTTTTTGTCATCGCATCACAATTGTGTGTGTGTGTGTGTGTGTGTGTGTATCATATACTGTACATGTGTGCATGCATGGTTTGCGTCTGCGCATTAAGAAGCCAGAACACTGCTGTCCAATCCGGTTAGCGTCTGCTCCAGTGGGCAAGTGGCCTGAGAGAGAGAGAGAGAGAGAGAGAGAGAGAGAAGAAACAGAGAGAGGGGGGAGAGAGAGAGAGAGAGAGAGAAAATAGAGAGAGGGAGAGGGTGGAGGGTGGTGAGGAGTGGGCTTTTGGGGGGGGTTGGTGCAGGAGGAGGAGATGGATGAGAGGAGAGACAGCGATGCGAGCTACCAGAGGAGCATTGTGAGAAGGCTGACGGGGGACATGAGGAGCAGGTGGAGGAGCGCTATGGTGGAAAGAGACGGAGCGATGCGGGACACACGCTCTATTGTTCAGTCCCCCTCCAGCCTCTCCGAGGACTCCTTCTCTTTCTCCCTCTCTCCCCACTCTCTCTGTCTTCATCTTTTACTCTTGTCTACCCTTCTCTTTCTCTTTGTCTCTCTCTCTCTCTCTCTCTCTCTCTCTCTCTCACACAGACTTTCTGTTCTGACTGAAAGCTACACTGGGGCTTTGGTTTGGACTCCTCTCATATTTCTTCCCTTTATCTTCCATGCATTACTCACTCTCTCCCTATGGGTTCTCTCACAGTCTGTCCTTTTTGCCGTGGAACTGCCATGTCGAGGCTGAGGTGCTCTCTGCTTTCAAAGCTCTCTCTGTGCGTCTGTTTTATCTATCTGTTGCTATTTCTATGTGGCCTGTGTGCATCACTCTTTTCAGAAGGCTACCAATTGAGTTGACCATCGAAGTGGGGCTTCAGGGAATTTCTGCTGGAGGATGGCTGTTTTCGTCGTCAGAGCTTTGATGTAGATGAGAGAATTACATGCGCAAACGCACACTGACACACACATGTTAGCACTCACTGAACTAATTTGATGTTTCTAACTGCAAAGTAATGGTTTGATTTAGGGATAAGGGGGTTTTGGTGGGAAGTTTTGAAACATCTATGATCAGACTATTAACACAATCTTAAAGCAAATCTTCAAGCTTTGTTTTCTAAATCTATTTTCAGCAGGCATATAGGCTGCACATCTTAAGGTTTTTACAAAGATAATTGAGTATAAGTATATACTCTTTTGATCCAGTGAGGGGAAATTTGGTCTCTGCATTTATCCCAATCCGTGAATTAGTGAAACACACTCAGTACACAGTGAGAACACACAGTGAGGTGAAGCACACACTAATCCCGGCGCAGTGAGCTGCCTGCAACAACAGCGGCGCTCGGGGAGCAGTGAGGGGTGCCTTGCTCAAGGGCACTTCAGCCGCGCCTACTGGTCGGGGTTCGAACCGGCAACCCTCCGAAGCGCTAACCAGTAGGCCACGGCTGCCCCCCTACTTGTGCCTCATTATGGAAAAAATGAGTTCATTAGCATCTAATTGATAGACGGTTAAACCCATGTCAAAACCCAACACTTTATTCTTATCATCTTTCTCTGGTGGTGGTGAAATGAGTGACATTTTCACACATAAAAAGCTATTCCTTAATTATGCTTCAGCAGAAGAAATTGCGTCTTTTCATCTGACCTTGGGTCTTTACTTTCTCTCTAATCTGCTGGATTTTATTTTTTAAAAGATCTTTTAAAGGATATCACTTCTTCTGTTGAACAATACGTTGCATGAGGTGTTTTGTCAAGCATGTCCACAATTATGCTTCAATTGTTCAGACTGAGTGATCATCTCTGGGGATGTAAGCCACCTGATCCACTGGGTGACAGGAGAGGATTAGGGATAGTGGATGACCAGTATCAAGCCATCCATCATACTAACATTGTGGAAACATGATGGATGCTTAAGTTGGCAGAAGGATTAAACAGAGAACTGTGTTTGTGTGTGCGCAGTGCATGCATGCACCTGCGTGTGTGTGTGTGTGTGTGTGTCTGTCTGTGTGTGTGTACGCATAAGTGTGCATGCATGTACATGTGTGTTTCTCTTTTGTGTTTTCTGTTCTGTAGTTTTGGGTGTGTGTGTGTGTGTACGTGTGTGTACGTGTAGTTGGCCTGTCCTGCTGTTGGGTGCTCCCTGATGCTGACGCGTAGGACTCCTGCCCCACCCAGACACCTTGGCCAGCTCTCCCACTCTTTGACAGATGGCTTGGCACAATATGTCACCCCTCTCCTCATCTTCCTCCTCCTCCTCCTCCTCCTCCTCCTCTCTTTGCACTCCTCCATCCCACCTCACCAATTTCCTTCCCCTCACTCAGCCTCGGGTCATCAAGCATCCGTCACCATGACAATCCTTGTGCCAGACTCTACTTATCACTCTGTCCTCTGCTCTCTCCTTCCAACCCCCCTCCTCTTCCTCTCTCCTTCCAACCCCCTCCTCTTCCTCTCTCCTTCCAACCCCCCTCCTCTTCCTCTCCCTGTCTCCCCCCCCTCCTCTTCCTCTCCCTGTCCCCCCCCCCCTGCTTCTTTGGTCATCACTTCTTCCACCCTCTCTCCTATGTCCTCTCTTGTCATCCTTTTTGGCCCTTATTTGTCTCTCTTTTTTCCTCCTTTTGTTTTCCTCTCTTCCTTCCCTTTGACCTTCTCTTTTCTCCTGGTACTCTCCACTACCTTTCATCCATCTCTTTTGTCCTCTTCCTCTCCAATCAGACAGAATATTATAAGAGTGAGACAGAGATACTTTTCTGAAGTATCCTCTGTGATTTCCTCCATTGCTACCCCTCTGATGCATAGTCACATCATATACATACATACTGTACATATATAAATATATATATATATGTGTGTGTGTGTGTATATATATATATATATATATATATATATATATATATATATATATATATATATATATACGGTATATATGTATATGATGTGACTATGCATCAGAGGGGTAGCAATGGAGGAAATCACAGAGGATACTTCAGAAAAGTATCTCTGTCTCACTCTTATAATATTCTGTCTGATTGGAGAGGAAGAGGACAAAAGAGATGTATTTATGTATGTAGATAGATAGCATACAATACTATTGCACATTTAACACTAATGGCAGCTGGCAGGAAACACCTCCAGTGTGAGAAGTGGGTGGATGTGATTGTTTGTCTGTTGTGTCCTGTTCAGTCCCAGTGATGGTGCTTGCCTTCCTAATGAGTTGATTTATTCTGTTCTTGTCTGCTGTGTGTGCACCATCCCCACCAGCACACCAGCACACCACACCCAAGAAAAGAGCACTGGCCACTATAGCTTGATAGCCGAAACACAGAAGGGTCTTACTGATGGGAAAAGATCACTGGCCATTATAGCTTGATAGCCGAAACACAGAAGGGTCTTACTGATGGGAAAAGATCTCAGTGTCCTTAAATAGTACAGTCTAAGTCCGTTTTTGTACAGTGCATTCATTTGGGTGGACCAGTCCAACTTGATGACCAGCTGTACTCCAAGGTGTCTGTAGCTGGAGGCAAGTTCCACTGCTGTCAGATGAATGGTACTGGGTCTGGATCAGGCCTTGCTCTCCTCCACATCCATTTCTTTGCTCTTTAAGATGTTTAGCTGTAGCTGTAAATGGCTGTGGTTTTACCAGTCCATAAAGTCCCTGACCTTGCTCCTGTACTTCCACTCACACCACTCCTGAATACAACCAACTCTCCTGAACAATCTGAGAATTTCTAAAGGAAGCAGCTGTCATAGTTAAATGACATAATCCTGAATTTAATCAGCATTGTCTAGATGTGCATGGGTCCCCTGTAGCATTTGGTTAATATAAATGTGCAGTATGTAGACTAGACACATACACAAATATAAATAAAGAGCCAAGATTATTCAGCAAATGTCATTTTCCTAAAATATAGGAAATATAGCATTTGAGGATTCACTCCAACAACCACACAATCCTTTGCCTTTTATCACATTAATAGAAACATACACGTTGTCTTTGTCAGTGTTCATCACAGAGATATTTTTTTCAAAGAAATCCAGACACGGATCAAGTGATGAATGAGGAGTATCTCTGTGGATGGACACAGCCCCATGTGTAAAGACAACTGACAGAGGAGCAGTGTTTCCCACAGAATTGAATTCCATTTGTGGTGGTTGTTTTGCAGAATTAACTTGAATACAACAGTTAGCACAGTGAATTAGCACAGTGTGGTTATGATGCTAACCAGATTTAAGCACAATTTAGTTCAACCTGGAAAATCATTGTGTGGTGGTCAATGTTGATTTTGTGGTGGGCCACCACAAATAAGCCAATGTATGGGAAACACTGAGGAGGATGGGAGATGTGCGTGTATGTAACAGCGGGCTATTTTAGGACACTGGAGACGACCCAGCCAGTCCCTCTCCAGGGCATGAATAATCTCAGTGTGCCCCTCTGGTAAACTCTGATGTCGCATGTTTGATTCAGCCATTCAGATTCTCCTGCGGACCTCTTCTGCTTGCCGTGTGCAAGTGTGTATAAAATCTCAGTCTTGATGGCCTGGAAGGCTTTCAAAGGCTGATAACACAGAAGGCTACATGTGATAACAGTGGTACAATAGCATATGCATCAGGCTGATACTCTGAACAACTATGTATGTGAAGTGCTCTTGTTGAGCGCAAATCCTGCCTCGTGGTTTTAAAAGGTCTTCCATGGAGATAGGCTGACTAGTGGCTGACTGGTGACCACGGAAAGAACTGTTCTTAGCAATTTGCTCAGACAAATCTTCCACAGTGCTTAACTAAAATGAATAAATTCATGAATGAGTAAGTGAATGAATGAATAAAAGATTACGCTTAGTGTATAGGTATTTTCTCTCAAATACACGCTGAGGGGACTCTCCTTAGACCACCAATCCATCTCTGAGGACATAATTCAAAGGAAAGGCACAGGAGGTTCATTGAAACATCTGAAGGCTGTCTTCTTGGAATTGTACACATTTGCATGCGTGCACACACACACACACACACACACACACAGAATAAATTATACAAACCAAATCTAGTTCCAGCCAAGCCAACTCTACCTATATATTTTCCTTTTGCTGCTTCTGTTATCTGTATTCTGCATTGGGGTCAGTTTTTTTTTCTTGCCACCATCCATATTTCATGCGGTCGAAATGTTTCCAACACTGTGATGAGATTTAATGCCCAGAGCTATGTTTACAAAAAGAGACTTGGTAATGTGGACTTTTACAGACTGTGTGTGTGTGTGTGTGTGTTTGTCTGTTTGTTAATTTGTGTATGTGTATGACCCGCTGTCCTCCAGATTGCTTTCTTACTCATTGATGTTGGTATGAATGTATTAGCCCCCCTTCGGCTACGATGTTAGCTACGTTTTACGCGGTTGTGAAGACCAGCTGTGCGCAGTTTCAAGCGGGTCATCATTGCCCCTGGACATTTTCAACCGTTTGGAAATTGGACTAATTTAACATGATTTTTTCTTTTTAAATTTATTTTCTTTTTTACTTTTTATTTGTTAATTTGTTTTGTTGTCTGTCTTGTATGTCTTGGTGTCACGGGTACACTGGCGATTACGCCGCTCCGTCTGGCATCTTTTGTCTAATTGTCTTTTGTTATGTGTCAATGTATTGTATGTGGAGCGCTTTGGGTTGCACTCTGTGCATGTTAAATGCATTATACAAATAAAATTGACTTGACTTTACTTGACATGTGGTCTGGCGTTTGTGGCTAACAACATATCTCCCTTATAATCTCAAGCCTACCCTTGTACATTTGCATCAGTTCCAGGACCGTACATAACTGGCAGCTCTAATGTTATTGTAACACCTCCAATTATCACCCATTTTTTTTGAAAATTCTAAAACAACGATCTTTTTTAATACTTCAAAATAACATTTGATAAATGAACCTTACATTTTTCAGTAGCCATAGGTGTGTAGATTTGAACAAAATCTGGTTTGGTTCTTACCGGGGCTTTTACTGCCTTTGTTTACCACTCTCGGAGGTTAGTGCTGGGCCGGTGGGTCGTTTACTTCCACCCTTTCACACGGCACATGAACGGTTAGCCCGAGAATTCTCGTCGCAATTCAAAATTCCACTGGAACTCCAAGTGGATTTGTACACGCAGCCTTACAACACTGTTTACAGCTCTTCGAGTCACGGTTAAATGTCATTTTTGGTACATAGCTAATTTAGATACACCAATGGTGTGGGTGCTCAGTTTCTTTAGGAATCCGCCGTCTCTAATGTTAAGTAATGTAATGGATATGTAGGTGAAATATAGTACATAACTAGTCTGGAAGCCAGCCAAATTTAACCCCGTCCACAAAATTTGAGGTCGGGAAAGGCGGTCTGGACAACTATGCCCGAACCAGAGCAGTTCGAAACGACTGCACCAATCAAATTGTCTGGGCGGGTTTTATACAATGGCGGACATATGAGCAACGGTGCCTAGTCTATCACGTCACCTGAGCCTGTCGCTAGAGAAGCTAGACATTTAGATTTTGCTATCTCGTCTATTGTACAAGATATTGACACCACAATAATGATCAGAAAATTTGTCGAGAAGAAGGAAGGGTGGGCTATTTTGTTGCTCTTGTTGGTTAGGTCTATCCAATTGAGTGAAGAGCATTTCCCCCCGTGTATCGGTTGAAACACGCCCCACAAATCACATCAGGCTAGTACGTAACTAGTGTTAGGATTAGAATTTAAATTCTACAGAGAGAGTGTGTGTGTGTGTGTGTGTGTGTGTGTGTGTGTGTGTGTGTGTGCAGCTTGTGTGGAGATCACACCGAAGTGACATAATGAGACTGAGTTGTGTAGTAGGTCATGTGTGTATAGGTCTGTTTCTATCCATGTGTGTGTGTGTGTGTGTGTCTGTGTGCACTCATCAATCTTCTCATTTAGTCTGAACACAGGAGTGTATGAACAGGAGCAGAGGTCCTGCCCACTAATGGTTGGAAAGAAAAGAAACCCTGATGAGATGAGGTGTGTGTGTGTGTGTGTGTGTGTGTGTGTGTCTCTGTGTTTGCATTGTTATCACAGACAGACTGCTGGGCTGTTCCCTCATAGCTGTTGAAGTCTCATTTGCATTGATGAGGCGTGTGTGTGACAGACTGTGTGTGTATGACAGACTGTGTGTGTGACAGAGACTTTGTGACAGAATGCTGTATTTGACCACACAGGAATGCGTGAGTACGATGTGACAGATGGGGGAAAGGCACCACAGGAGAATTAGCGCCAAAGAGAGAGAGAGAGAGAGAGAGAGAGAGAGAGGCCCGGAGAGAAGAGAAGAGACGCTGCCAGAGGCTGTGATTATTACATTTCTCTGCGAGAAAGTTCTTTTATGAAAAATGAATGAGTAACTGGAAAAACCGGCTAAAACTGGAAGTGCACAGACTGAAAGAGTCCCTTCGCAGAACTCTTTCAGTCACTCTGCCCTCCTCCCTCCTTCCTTCCTCTTCCTCTTTCTCCCTGGTGATGCCATCTCTGCCTCTCTGGCCTTTTTTCTGCTCTGTCATTCTATCTCCCCATCTTTCTCTCTGTATCCCTCTTCCTTATGCAGGTGATGGTACCAGCCAACAGTCAGTCATTTTTTTTGTCTGAACCAACGCATCCACCTGTAGCTGCAAAGTGGAAATGCTTGCCCGTTGAATTTACCTTTATAACTTATATAACTTTACCCGTTATAACTTTAAGCTGAACAATCAAGTTATAAACGCAAATACATTCCTGCCCTATCTAAGAAACACACACACACACACACACACACACACACACACACACACACACACATATATATATATATATATATATATATATATATATATACCCACAAGCTAATCCCCAGTGGTTTACAGGCATGATTAAGTCTGTCTCCAAAAGTCTTATCTGCCATTGACAGAAAGATAAATAGGAGACAGTCATCAGGCTAGCAGCTAACGATGCAGAAACAGATTGATCCTACACACAAATCCAGACAGAGAGAGAGAGAGAGGGGGAGAGGGGAAAGGAGGGAGAGAGAGACAGAATAGAGAAAGGACAGTTAATGAGTTTTTTATTTCTGCATGAGCTCTGAATGGTTTGTGAGCTCGGCGTCTGTTGCCAGGTTAGCATTTTAAATCACTTGGATTTAGTGCAGGAGAGGCTCCATTGCCAGACCTGTCATCATGTGGTGATGTTGGTGATCGTAGTGTCGGTGGCCAGGTTTAGTTGTCATTTTGAGTTATCGAGAGTCGCAGGGTAGGGGTTGCCAGGTTGCCAGCCAGGCCTACCAGCATGTTTTGACAGTGAGCAGGGTGCCCTTGCACTTGCCTGGTGCTAATGAGAAACTTGACTCCCTGGCAGGCAGCTGGTGTGTGTGTGTGTGTGTGTGTGTGTGTGAGGGGTGTGTGTGGGGGTTGAGTGATCTCCTGCCCTGCCTCTGGTAATGAGCTGTGTATGGGGGATTTGTACTGGACTACGCACATTGATTTCCCTGATTGCTCTCTGGCGATGAGTGGTGTAACCATCAGAAAAAGGAAATAATGGAGGAGAAATCGCTGAGGGAGCATGTCGCAAGTTCAGCAGTGTGTTACTCACATCACATCACGGAGTTGTATTTGTGTCGTGTCGTGTGCACACTCTGTGTGTGTGTGTGTGTGTGTGTGTGTGTGTGTGTGTGTGTGTTTGTGTGTTTTCTGTTTTTTGTCTATAACAGCTTGAGTGCAGGTCTCCATATGTGTACTATGCATGTTTTGCTCAGAGCCCTGTAAGCCACAATGTCCACCTCAACCTCTCACCAGTCTGTTTGCTGCAGTCGAGAATTCTGTCCACAAGAGCAGTGGCGTCGTCACCGTTTCAAGCATTTCAAACGATGCATGTAGCTTTAATCGGCTGGTGATTTTGTTGGATGGATTTGACAACGTTTTACACTCATTCCTGTTGGTTCTTTTTACATTAGGCTAACCAGCTGAATGTACTGCATTATCCTGATGTCAGTGCCATGCTATAACAGTTTCTTTCCCTTGGCAGAACACACCGTAAGTCAGCGTGAATTATGGGTGCTAGTAAAATACATTCTAGTCCATACACTTACAAAGGGGAGAAGGTATCATTATGGGATATGGGAGATGTATGTGTCCAGTGTTAGTGTGTATGTACGTATCTGTATATTTTGTGTGTGTTTTGTGTGTGTGTGTGTGTGTGTGTGTGTGAGTATGTTAGTGTGTGAATGTGTGAGAGGGTATGTGTAGCCTACCTGTGTGCACCTCTTTTGTGCATGTGTGTGTTTGTCCTTCTGTACCCTTCAGATGAATGCTCCAACTGACACACCAGCATGGCTGATTAGGCCACTCAGAGAGAGAGAAGAGGGAAGAAAGAGAGAGGGAGAGAGAGAGTGATAAATAGAACAAGAGTGTGGTTGGGTAGACAGCGATGGAAAGCAAATAAACGCACAGCAGGAACAATATCATTCTCTCCGAATGACATCCATAATTTAGTATTAGCAGGAGTGTGAGGAGAGGGAGAGAGAGAGAGAGAGAGAGAGATGCCACAGAACGGACAGAGAAAGTGAGGAAGATTGCAGGCAGACACAGTGCATACTGTACCTATGAGGGAAAAGGAGAGTGGCAGAGAGAGAGATAGAGAGAGAGAGAGAGTTGGAGTAAATGACAGGTTAGGGAAGAGGCAGAGTTAATGTGAGTGGCTGCTTTGCATAACTGGAGAAAGCTGATGGCCCGTGGTGGTAGGTGTCCTTACACTCACCTCAGTGTGTAAATGTGCACTAGTGTCTGTGTGTGCCATGACCGTATGTATTAGCAATTGTGTGTGTGTGTGTGAGAGAGAGAGATAGAGTTTGATATGCGCATGACCAAGATGTGCCTCCCAAAAAGTGAATATACAGTAATATATGAATGGAAATGTGTATTTTTAGTGTAAAGGTACATGGTAAACAAAAAAGCCACTATATCTTAAGGGGCAAGTTACCAAGGAGAAGTTAGCATGCTTAGTCATAAACATCTGATCATATCTAAAAGATAGGAGAAATGTTCATCATTATCCAAAGCATGTTATTTACCGTTGACCTTTGCATTACTAGCTCAGAAAAAGAAAACAGTGAATAACTTTGGTCCTGCTCGCTCCACCTGTCAGTAATTTGTAGTTCAATGTTTGGTCATTGGCCAGGGGCGCTAGCCACTGCCCTCTAGGCATTTCAGTCATTGCTTGGGCTAACAATGTACACACAGCTAACTTAGTGTAGCTCCCTTCTCCAAGGCTCTTAGTTAATGTCTGTGAGGACCCAAGCTATGCCAAGAAGACGTGTGTACCTGATATGCTGCCAATGAAATGCTTGAGAAAACACTTGGTTGAGTTGAAAGTGGGTCACAGTCTCTCACTGTCCAGTTCTCTTTCTCTTCTAACATTTTCTGTAGAAATTTGTTTTTAAGCAATTATCTAATGCTTGCCTCACTCTTACTGGTCTGGTGTAATGACACTAATCCACTCAATACGGTGTAGCATGACATCCTTACTTGTACCCAAAAAATGAGTTACTAACCTAAATATGAATTCCCTGCTACATTGTCGGTGTGAGATTCTCTAATCATAAACCTAAATATGAATTTCCTGCTACATTGTCGGTGTGAGATTCTCTAATCATAAAAGCTGACCTCCTTCCGTCACCCTGAGTTCTGATTCATCCTTATTCCTTTCATAGCCACTTGTTTGTTTTTGTTTATGTCTGGCAGAGTGGAGTTGATAGACTGGAATAGATTGTCTGGTGGACAGTGTTCTCTCTCCCGCACTGGCCAGCCATGACCGGCAGTAGCGTCATGCGTTTGGAGGCTCATCTCTGTCTGTGGTTCCCAGTGGGGCTCGGGTCAGTGTGTGGCGACCTCGAGGAGTGACAGAAACGCTCTGCGGGTGGAGGGACAACGCAAGTGTGTGACATGGAAGGGTGTGAGTGAGAGAGTGTTTGAGGGAGAGTGTGTTTGAGGGAGAGAGTGTGAAGTTGATCTGTGTGGGCAGTTTGAGTGTATTACTAGACCACTTGGCTATAGGTCCTGTAATGAGTATGTGTGCTTTATTTGGATCTGTATTTTTTGTCTTTGGTTGTGTCTCCCTTTCTTCCTGACATCCTTCCTTATTGACTTGTCCCAGACATCTACACCGTATTGCACCTGTATTGTCAGATTTTCTCCATCAACTACCCTTGGAAATAAGTGCTGCATTTTTTTAAAGGGCTTATATATTTCTGTGAAAGTTTCTGCATGTACCGTGAATATACTTTATGCAAAGCTGAATGCCTGGAAATGCCTACATTTTTGGTATCTGGAGTCCAAAAGTTTGAGTTTTAAAGTATGAAATTACTTGAACCGAGTCATTAACGAACAAAGCCCATCCTCTTTGTCATCTTCTTTGTCTGTTCCATCTCTGTCATAATTGCTTTTCTCATGCATCCTTCAGCTCTTAGCCTCAGTGGGGTGACCCTCTCCCCAGCTCAGTTCAATAGCACATGTTATTTATGGACTTAATAAGGCTCTTAAAGTGTTTTATAAAACACACGGCTCATTAATCACTGTCTCCAGTTCTTTTATCACACAGGTTAGCAGGCTTTTTACAGGCGTCTCCTCCTTAGGCTCCTGCTGAGTTCCTCTCTCTCTCTCTCTCTCTCTCTCTCTCTCCTCTCCCTCCCTTCCTCCCTCTTCTTCTCCTCTTGCTCTTCTCTTAGTCTTCACTCCTTCCCTGTCTTGGTGCTGCTTTGAAGTTGGGCTCGTTTCTGTCAATGAAGATCCCATTTACGTTTTTCTTGCCCTTAAAAACCAACTGCTGAAAAAAATCACCTGTAATGACGTGCCTTTGTTTGCTATCATCATAGCCCAAATGTGCTCGAGCATTCCAACGAGCTGTCTTTTTCTGAGGCTTTTGGGATTTGGATGTGTGGCAGCTGGAGGGAGAGAGGGAAGGGCGGAAGGGGGAGAGGGGGAGCATGAAGCCTCATTACAATCTTTTTGTCAAACTCATACTCTGAATACATTTACATAAACATTAATATTCCGATATTAAGACAATATTCCACAAATGACACTGCAGTATTTTCTGATTGCCTTAACCTAAATAAGGCCATAGTCGGAATAAGCAATAATCAAATTAAGACGCAAATCAAGAGTATTCTGTTCTTAGTCACATTATTGAGGTGCATTGTATGCAGAGGCGGACAGAGTACACAGCTTCATTACTTGAGTAAAAGTACAGATACCCTTTGCTAAATTTTACCCAAGTACAAGTAAAAGTACAACAGTCAGATATCTACTGAGTATCAAGAGTACAAGAGTAGCCTACATTTTCTAAATATTGCATTACTACTGCCACAGTGCTTACATTTATGTACAGAAATGTCCTACATGGAGTTATCAAAAATGTTAATGTTAATACCTTGGAGAATGTAAAATGAATTGAAAGTAAAATCAAGTCATTTTCATCTTTTTACCATGTTGCCAGGGATGGGCAGTATTTCTAATACATGTATTTAAAATGTGTATTTCAAATACAAAATACTATTTTGTAATTGAAACACTTGAAGCGAAAACTATCATTAACTTGTTCAGAAAATTGAAATAGTCTGGCGGAGGTGGGGCCACAGGTTGGCACATTCGGGATGGACCTGCTCGTCTTCATGGTTTTAGATCCATGGTTTTAGTCTCTTATCTAAATCTAACCATGGAGTTGACTTTGGCGGAAAGCTGAAGGTGATTGCTGACAGGCTGTCCCAGTCAGTGGCACCTGCACAATCCAATCACGTTTGAGAGGGAAACAACAAATTGAGGGTTTCCGAGATTTTTCTTTTTTCCTTTTTTTTTTAGAAGTAGTAACAGGTACTCACAGTTATGGATAGAAATGTAGTGGAGTAAAGAGTACAATATTTGCCTCTCAAATGTACTTGAGTACAGTCATGAGTACTCCCCAAAAATGATACTTGAGTAAAGTACAGATCCCTCAAAATTGTACTCAAGTAAATGTACTCCGTTACTGTCCGGCTCTGATTGTATGCATGTCACCTTAACCACATTATAATGTCCTATACACATTTTCGGAGCAGAAACCTTTACAGAATCAATAGTCTTCACTTGTAATAATCGGACTATGCTGTGTTGTATATAAATGGGAATATGAATGGAATATTCTGTCAACAGCTCATGTAAACCTCATATTTTGAATAAGGCCAATACATTAATGTTCATGTAAACATAGTCAATGATTTTACATTAGTTGTAGTCATGCCAGTCATCCGAAAGCTCTGCTGTACATATATTATAGACTGTTAGATACTTATATGTACATGTATGTAATAGATGATGCCTGATGCCTGCAGTTATATCGATTCAGAATTGAGATTTGAATTGAAGTTGATGTACATTCTAGATCTACAGTTCTTGAACGACATGCAAAAGTAATTCACTCCTTAAAGGGATAAGGCTGAGGTCACTGGAAGAGCGTCTGTGTAAGCGGCCCTGGTAATCAGCGTAAAGTCATGCTCAGCACACTGCCACTGCAGCATTCACACACACTCACTCATAGCCGCTGGTGTGCTCGCAGTGGAAAAACAAATTGTTTATTCTCCGCCGTGGTCTCTTCCATCTCTCCTGGATGAGTTGGAGCATAGCTGATGGCAGAGGGACTCTGGGGAGAGTGGCAGCAGACAGGGGTTAAGCTGGAGGAGCGCGTGGACCGTGTGCAGAAGAGTCTGTGTTCATGGAGATGACCTCCCTCCCTCCCCCTCCCTCTTCCTCTCCCGCTCTCTCTGTCTCTTTCTCTCACCCTCACACACAAACACGCAACCTTTCACACCAAGTCCGAGTTCTTTAGCGCTGTGCTGACACGTCAGCATGAACATACAGTAATGTTCAATCATTCATGGGCAGCCTGATGTTCGGGAGTTATGTTCAGGAGTCGGGGAACAGAAAGGAAGGTTAGAGGGAGGGCAGGGTGGGTGGAGAGTGGAGTGGAAGAGGAGGAGGAGGAGGAGGAGAAGAAACGATGAGTAATAAAGGGTGGACATAGAGTAGAGAGCAAATGGGAAATAGTGAAGTCTTTTAGACATTCACTGCACACAGTAACAAATGATTAACATTAAAAGCCAGCTTGGTTTTGATAGATGACCATCATAAAAAGTCAATAAACGCATGGCAGTGAGAAAGACAAATAGTGTGTGTGTCTGCATTTCGGATACAGATATGCACATACACTGTATATGTATGTGTATATATCTGTATACACACACACACACACCTAACGTGTCAAGGTGTGTGTGTGTGTGTGTGTGTAAAAGAGAGAGAGACAGAGAAAGAGATAGTATAGGTATATTTATGTTTCCCACTTGCACATGCATTTATTTGTGTGCCTATATTTCTGGCTGATAAGTGCATGTTTTCTGTGTGTGTGTGTGTATGTTATTGTCTATGGGCGTGTGTGTGTGCACACATGTCTAGGTGTAGGTGTACAGTAGGTGTGTGTGTGTCTATTGAGGCGAGAGTGTGCTTTATGTTTGAAGCTGAGTGTGTGATAGAAGCTGCACTCCCGTGGGACTGACTGGTGCTTGGGTGGCTTGACTTGCCATGATGACGAAGTGGCTCTGACATTTTTTATTTCACTGGAGTCAGGTTGGCAACCTGCCCCAGTGTAAAAATAGCCACTTGCATCTCTTTTTCTCTGTGTGTGTGTGTGTTCCTGAGCATGCAGTTTTGTACATTTAGAGCAGATCCTCAGCATGAGGCATTCCATCTCGTATGCAATCTAATATGGAATCGTGGAGCGTGTAAAATATTTAGATTTTCATGCTGTAATACCGTAGCAGAGTATCCCTCTTGTGCTATAGGTGTTGGGTTCATATTCCAGCACTAGCACTCCCTGATGCTTGAAGGCCACTGTGTGTTTCTCTGCATAATCTGATGAGTGATCGCATGCACAGTGGTGAAAAATGTGTTGACCATTTCATCTGGTTTTTAGCGACTCATTGTGATTCATCATGATTCACTGTGAACTGTCCCCTGAAGAGCTTGTTAAAGCATATTGTAAGAGGACACAGATACAAATACACACACACCCACACACAGATTCTCTCTCTCTATATCTATCCTATCTATCTACCGGTCATAATATAATCTGCAGCTAGGCTTGAGCAGTTTGGTTCCTCTCCCGGTTTCAGCTTTCACAGAGAACTTCTAGTCCACATGACAACTGCTGTCTCTTGTTTTAGGCTGTGTCTCTCTTGTCATGTGTAATTCTCTCTGCGTCATCTCTCTCTCTCTGTCCTATTCTCTCACTGTATCATTCTCTCATCCACACAAGCTCTCTCTCTGTCTCTCTCTCTCTCTCTCTCTCTCTCTCTCTCTCTCTCTCTCTCTCTCTGTCTCTCGTTCTCTGCTGAGAACTCACCTCAAGTGACAGGGAAGTGAGATTAAAGGTGATACATCACATTGGACCAGCCCCCACGCCCCCTCTCCCTTATCCACCTGGTTATCTGCAGGTGAGTTGCTGAAGTGGGAAATGAGCTGCCATTACGAATCTACTGAAAAACATGTTCTCTGACACAGCGAATATTATTTAGGAGAGAGAGAGAGAAGGAGAGAGAGGAGACAGAATAAGAAGGAGAGGAGGGGGGGAGAGAGAGATGTGAGGGACATATTTTTTTGTCATCACTGGACAGTTTATTAGACAGCCCCCGATGTCTCATTTTCCCTCTCCTCTCATCTTCACCGGTATCCACCCGTTTTTTGCCTTTCATCTCCCCAGCGATCGCTCCCACATGGTTTCATTCCTCCTCCCCTTTGTTCTCTCCCTCTCTCCTGCGCATTCTTTATCTTTTGCTCCCCAGATGTTTTCATTTCTATCCTAATCTGCATCTATCTCTGTCTTATTGCTTCTGCTCTCTCACTTTTTTTTCTGTATCTCCCCCCTCATTTTTTCATCCTTTCATCCGTCTCTTTGATATATGACATTTTAACAACCTATGCGTATTTCATTTATCAACTGTTTACCATGATCCTCTACTGCGCCCACAACCCCCCCCCCCCCTGTGTGTGTCTTCATTTCCTGTCAGTGGGAAGCACCGCTACAGCACACACACACACACACACACACACACACACACACACCACAGCCTGAGCAGAGATATAAGTGCTTCAGTTTGGCACCTGTGCACCTACACCAGATCAGCCCTCTATGAATCTCACTCTGATGGGAGTCTCTTTCCATGAAAACACTAGCAAGGTTTTCAGCAAGCATTCAACAAACATTTAGCATACTTGTTTAGTAAATGTTTGGCATACTTGTTTAGCATGAAGGAAAACATTTTGCATGACAAACGTTTAGTACTCTTCTTAGTGAAGACTGAGGTTCAGTGCACTTTAATGAAGTAGACATAGTCAAGTAACATTTTCCAAATGACATTTCTTCATATTGTTCTTTGTTGTTATTGTCTTGTCACTATTACTGGTCATTGCTTGACAGCTTTAATCTGCCATAGCAGATTATCTGAAATGCCAATCAGCGACTGGGCATCAAAAACGGTCAGATCTGCCATTACATTTATATGCCTCTTCTATTCTCTTCTTCACTAAACTAATTGGACAGTATGTGGCATCTGCCTGAACATGTTAAATTGGCATGGTGTTAGAGACATGGCAGAGGGGTTTCTTACCCTTTGAATGACCCCTACCAGCCTACTGTAATGGTAGCTAGTGGGGACCGTAGCTTAGCAATGAGTAAAGCTCCCTAAAGAGACTCGCTAGTGACAGACCTTGCTAGCATGCTCACCTCCAAATCATACCTGTCAACACTCCCGTTTTTCCCGGGTTTCTCCCGTATTTCAAGGTCATCTCCCAGCACCCTCCCGTTTTGTTATTTCTCCCGGAAAACTCCCGTAATTTGCATGGCCATCAAACTTCATTTTAAAATCATTGATCCATTCAGGTTGCCAGATTGTGTATGAAATACACGATCACTTAGTTTCACATACACGATCACTTAGTTTCAATCTCAACCGTTTTGTCATAGGCTAAAACCTGGCAACCCAAAACCCAAATAAGAAGGTTGGTGCCGACTGCGCAGCCTGAGTCTCGTCGTAAGCAAGCGTTGAAGTTGAATGGCCTACTCCAGAACTAGCTGTTGTGAAATTGTTGGGAATTTAATTGATAAACACATCACATAAACTGTTATTGAGTGTTGTTGATACACTGAACTTGTGCCCTCGGAACCAAATCTGACAGCAAGCAGCTTTGGAGTTTTGAAAGTAGACTGCAGGCAGCTGGTGGATACATAACTGGCATGCGTAAGGTAATGGTAAAGTAAAAGCAACGACCGAAATGCAGTGTTGAAACACATGTATGAAACGTATTAAATATGTGACCCCCATCTTAATCTCCAACCTCATCTAAACCTCTCAGTATTGCTCCTTGTGTCCATGTCAGCAGTGGAGAGTTTGCTAATGGCTCAGGGTGGGTTGTGCTGATTTCAGTGCAGGGTTTATTGTTAGCATTATTGACAGGGAATTGATTGGTAGACAGAAGAGTTTTAAAGAATATACTGGGGTTTTACCTTAAGTGTGTGTTTGTGTGTGTACGTGTGTATATGTGTGTGTGTTTGTGTGTGTGTGTGTGTGTGTGTGTGTGTGTGTGTGTGTGTGTGTGTGTGTGTGTGTGTGTGTGTGTTTATGTATGTGTGTGCGTGACTGTTTGGGTTTTTGTGTGTGTGCATTTAGACGTGAATGTGTGTGAATTCATCCTTTGTGGGAGTAAGCTCCAGGTTGAGCAGTCAGATTTGCTTTGTCCATTTGTTTCTGTCTCAGTGCTCTCCCCCCCTTCTCTCTCTCTCTCCCCTTTCTCTCTCCCCCCCTCTCTCTCTCCCCCCCTTTCTCTCTCTCTCTCTCTGCCCATCTTTGTTTCTTCTCCTCAACTTTTCCCCGGAAGGCTCTCTGTTGGAAACCTGTGTCTGTGATAGGATGTGAAATGCACAATGACAGTCCATCTCACTGTGCACTTACAAAGCGCTGTTGAGTTTAAAATGAAAAAAAAAAAAGAAATTAAACATGGTGTTGAATTTACTCAGCCCTCCTTTCACCATTGTGGGATGTCATTCAGAGACAGAACAGATGGCAAACAACATGTACAAAATGTTTTTGTGTTATCAAAGGCCCTCTTTTGGTGTTGGTTTTGGTGTCTGCGGACACTGAAATCCCTCTCTTGTGCACCGGCATGCTCATACCCAGGGTCCACCACACTTTACTTGGGAGGGAAGGAGAACCCCCCTCTCTCAAATTCAAATTCTAAGGTGCTTTATTGGCATGAGAAATAGTTATACACTTGTATTGCCAAAGCAGTTATTACATAAATGCATAAAGATACCACAGCATGATAGCACCACTCTGTCTCTCTCTCTCTCTCTCTCTCTCTCTCTCTCTCTCTTGCTCTCTCTCTTTCTCTCTCCTCATGCTATCTCTGTCTATTCTCTGGTGATTGTATGTGACACTTTGGATGAGTGTGCCACAGCAGGACCACCGAGGACCAACCAGGTGGCTGAGTGCTCAGATGCGATGCAAGCAAATCAGCCCTGTTGTTCTGTCTGCCATGCTTTACTAATGCTTACTGAGGCACACTAAGGCTATTTGAATGGGAATCTGATCATTGTTATGAATTAGTTCATGAATATGTATTCAGTATTTACAATAAGTAAACAGGACAATCCAATGTCCAGTATGTTTGTGGAATGATCAAGTGAAGTGCCAAGGGCGTGTTGAACTTGGACTTTTATGAGACGGTGACTTGAAACAGTCGTCTCATCTTCTGCTTCAAAACGTAAGGGTTGTGAAAATACCTGTTTGAATGAGATTCCGCCTGACTGTGTGAGACAGATAGCTTTGAGAGGCTGTCACTCTCTTTCTCTTTCACTCTCTCCATCCCTCTCCCCTTTTATCTCTTTGTTCTCTCCTTTTCTCTGTCTTCCTTTCTACTCTCATCTCCTGAATCACCCTGATTGCTAAAGGATGAGGCAGAGAGTCTATACAGGCTTTTCCGTCTATTCATTTCAAACAGAGGGTGTCACACTTGTGGAATCTATATGTTCTCTATATATATATACATACTTCAAACCTGTGCATTTGTGGGTATTGTATTCCAAAGGGTTAAACACTGGTTTGATGCACTACCATAAAAGCTCTTTCCCTCCCTCCTCTCTCCACGTCCCTAGTCTCCCTCCATCTCTCTCTCTCTCTCTCTCCCCCTCCATCTCTCTCCCCCTCCATCTCTCTGTGCTCCTGTGCTGTCAGTCTTGTGTGTGTATTGTAGTCAGACGTGCACTCCTGATGTACTCAGAGTGTCCCTGAGCCACGGTCTGATTATTTGCCCTGTCCCCGTGTTTGGGTCAGCGGGCAGACACTGGACTGAGACGCTGTCTGAGGAAGACCCCAGAGCCAGGTGACCAGCCTGAGAGAGAGAGAGAGAGAGAGAGAGAGAGAGAGAGAGGGGGGTAATGGGGTTACACTGGCACTACTGAAGAGTCATCAGACCCAATGGACCCAATGATTGATTTTAATGGATCATCGAGCCTCTCTCTTTAATACCATGTCAGGATGACAGTGTCATGTACCGTAGAGTTTTGAAAGATCAAAGTGTATAATGTTTTGGGGGAGCTTTGTTGCAAGTGACTACAAGTCACCAATGTTCGGGTCCAAGCGCTCACAGGGATTAGGGTTCAAATCCCAATTTCACTTCCAATCTCTCGCCCCCAGTTTGGTCAATTGGTCAACTTCAATTTCAGGTCAAAGGGGAACCTGAGCTCTTGTACTGGCAACCAGTGAAGAGAGGCTAGAATAGATGTTATGGTTAAATTTGTCATTATTATGGCTGCAGCATTCTGAACAAGTTGGAGACTTCTAGTGGCTCAACTAGGAAGACCAGAGTCTAGAGCAGATCCCTGACCTTGGCTCTGAATAAAGGCAAGATCTACCTTGAAGCGCAATTTAAGGCCTTTTATTTAGGCCTCTGTACCTTTTAGTCTGGGACCCTGGGTTACATAACGATGGCATACATTTTACAAAACGATATCGCATTGTCCTTATACAGGTGTCAATGAAATAACACATGTCATGATACATTTGATAATGTTTGATCGCTGTTTTGTATGAAGCATCTTTCACGTAATGAATACGCACTCTAGAAAGTGAAAGTAATCTAGGCCTACGATGCACTCCGTGTCTAGCTGCTGTGTACGTCCGCAATCGATTACGATTTTCAAATGGAGACGACATCCATGTTCCCTCGTGTTTCATGGCCACTCTATGTAATCCTTCTGTCTTTGCAAAATTCCTGATCGCTAAACTTTCGCTTTAATTTTCTGTCAGTTAGCAGTTGATGTAGAAGCACCTAGCATTTGACTTCAGCAGTGACAAGTCCTGCTGAGAGAGAGGGAGAGGGAGAGACTTTGACTTTTAAAGTTCCTTTTTTGACAGTCAAAAAGGAAACCATGTAACATTAAAACCAACCCATAAATATAGCCGCAAGCAGCAATGGCGGGACATGTCGGAATCCAAGAAAGCACAGACGTGGTGAGTTTGTGAAAGGTACATATTTGATGCATGTGCTATTTGTTTTTGTATTTTATTTTCTGCCACATTTGCTTACTTGGCCAGGTGGGGGCGCAATGCAAGGCAGGCCTATTGGGTGTCATCATAATCATTATATATATTAAACTGAGAAATTTCAGATCATTCATTTTAAGCAAAGAACATTTCTGATAGACTTTTTGATTGGCCAGATGGTGGCGCTATGTTAGGCATGGAAATTACACATGTGAATATCACAATAATGACATCCAAAATGTTTGTAAACTTTCAGATCAATCACTTAAGGCATTACCCATTTCTGGCACATT
Organism: Alosa alosa; assembly: GCF_017589495.1. Taxonomy (NCBI): domain Eukaryota; kingdom Metazoa; phylum Chordata; class Actinopteri; order Clupeiformes; family Clupeidae; genus Alosa; species Alosa alosa. The sequence continues at coordinate 23,171,466 of NC_063194.1, forward strand.
TCCTGCTTGGCCAGGTGGTGGCACTATGCCAGGCAGGCCCATTGGGTGTCTAGATATCATCATAATCATAATATCTATTAACCGGTTAAGTTTCAGACCATTTATTCAAAGCATAGAACATTTCTGGCACATTTCATGCTTAGCCAGATGGTGGCGCTATACTAGGTATCTGAATTACACATGTGAATATCATCACAGTAATGATTTCCAATATTGTATACCTACCTAGATTCAAATAAATCAGTTAAGGGATTGCCCATTTCTGACACATTTCCTGTTTGGCCAGGTGGTGGCGCTATGCCAGGCAGGCCAACAGGGTTTCTGGATATTATCTTAATCATAATATCTATTAACCTGAGAAGTTTCAGACTGTTCATTCAATGCACTTTGACTTTATGGCACATTTCATAACATATTACAACATATCAAAAATCCCTTCGCGATTTAACATCAGCGTCATCTTGCCATCATATTTGCCAAATTTCACATGAATCTGACAAACCGTCTAGGAGGAGTATGTTCAAATCTATCACGTGACATCAGTGTTCTTGTCATTCTTTCTGTTGCCAGTGGGTGGCACTATGCCAAAAATGGATTATGGGCTTGTGAATCATTACCATGGTATTCAATAACCTGTGAAATTTAAAACATTGCAAGCCATGCATGGTGAATTAAGACACATTTATTGTTTTTGTGGAAGGGTATTAAAATTCATAGTTTTGCCATTTCGTCAAATTACAACATCAAATCATATCAAAAAAAGCTTCTCCATTTAGAATCAGAAGCATATTGGCATCATGTGTACCAACTTTCACATGAATCGGAGCAACCGTCTAGGAGGAGTATGTTAAAATTGATCATGTCTACAACACACAAAATCTCAATTACCTTACTTCCTGTGGGCGTGGCTAATGGCATGTTAATACAAAAGTTGTTTGTTTTTGGGAGTTACATGCACCCACCAAATTTGGTGTGTGTATCTAAAACTATATGCCAACCACAAGTCACAGTGACATAAGGGGGCGCTATGGAGTTCCTGGGCCAAGACCAGTGCCAAGGCTTTTCCCATGTGTATTCACGGTACCTCTTGATGTGTGTGCCATATTTCATGCGTTTTTACCAATGGGAAGCACCTCTTTTTGCATTACAATTCATCACATTTTAGTTTTTGGCGACCCCTTGTCTACAGGATACAGATGCTTATGTACCACTGCTTGGTTGAATTTCCCATTGTGATGTGCTCACTAGAACGTCAATTATTTTCACATATTTGCACACCTATGAACTAGGTCCAGTTCTTTGGTCACGTTATGCTTGAACATTATTTCACTTGGCATCATGACCCCATTACCACCTCAAACTTCCATTGTCTTTATGATGACTGAACGCCATGTTGTCCATCATCCCTTACATGAACATTTCAGCATCGCATAGTGATAGAATAGAAGACATGTTATCAATATAGACACATTTTATCAATATCAAGTTCATTAGATGGATACATGTGGCTACAGTATATGTATGTCTACAGTTTTTCTGTGCAGAAGAAAAGAGGGGAGAACAGAGAGAGCATTAATGAAATAGAGAGCGAGTCAAAGAAGAGAGTGAGAGATTTCCACAGGGTTATGTCCACTGGCGCTTTCCGTAAACTGTTCTGTGTCACTGGCCGTCACCCTCTCTGTTACCATGGACCACGGTCATTAAGGAAACACTTAATCAAGGTTTGGATGTTAACCTTTCGGGGATGTACATGATAAGGTCATAGAGCACAACAATGTTGGCAGTGTTGATCCAAAGAAGAAGGAAAAGTCAAGAGGCGGAGAGTAGCAGAGAATTCTCTAAGAAATGTAGTTTAACCTGTCTGATCCTTAGAATACACTGTGTGTCAGTCCCTAAGCAATGGTCGGCACAAGTCTTACAGCAAGTTATTTAATCTTTAAAAAGCTAATTTTATGACACACTGACTTATAACAAGGAGAATGCTGTCTCTGGTAGCCCTCCGTAGCTTACCTTGCACTAGCATGAGCCTTTTTGTCAGAGTTGACCACTTTAGTGCTAAATTGGTACTCTGTGCATTGAAAATGGATAGCAAAGGTGTAAATACCATACATGATAACCACAGTGGGGGAATGGGAATCAAGGAGGTTGTGGTTTTTAGCAACTGTGTACGCATGTTTGTTTTTTGTGTCATTTTTATCACAGTCACACACACAGAGAGAGAGAGAGAGAGAGAGAGAGAGAGAGAGAGAGAGAGAGAGAGAGGATTGATGGTTTCACAGTAACCATTATATATAAATGACTCCCTTGGTTGACCTGAGCTCTGACAGATTGCAAGACTGAGTGCCTGATGAAATCCTGGACTGACAGAAAGACTCTCATAGGCATACCGATATATGGGCACAGGAGGTAGGCATCAGATTAGTCTTGCACTGCAGCAGGCATGAGGTCTGAAGTCATGTGATGTTTATGTGTTCTATTTTTTTTTGTTTGTGATGTGATACTGTGCATGATGTGGGCAACAGACAGAGGTGAGAAAAGAGGAGGACACTGAGAGACAGTGATGGAGACAAAAGAAAGAAAGGAAGAAAGAAAAGAAAGAAAAGAAAGAATATTAGATGGAGTAGGCGTAGCATCACAGATGAAGGGAACTGAAAGAGCTGCCAGGGCTAATTGGAGATCAAATTCTGAGTGTGTGGGCGCAGAAACCTGTGAAAGAGTAGTACTTTACTTGAAGAGAAGTGAATGATTTTGTTGACATCATAATTATTTGTTTGTTAAAGACTTCTATTGTTAAAACCAACAGTTATGCTATGATAAGCGGCCTGGGCCTCATCTGCCTCTTAATTCCTCAGCTCCAGAGTATCAAATATAACTGATTATGGAGAAACAGACAGACATAGTAAGACATTCTATTCTGTTTCATTTTCGTTTGTTTACTCTACCAAAAATATGACACAAATATGCCATGAAGGATGCTCTGCCCTGCTAGGAGATGTCCTGACAGAACAGTGGATGTTGTATGCATCCGTGTCATATGATGTTGTAGAATCAAATTCCACATGAGCCCCACATGCTATTAGGTCATAGCATTGCACTTAATGGAAGCTGTTACTTGGTGTTACTGTGGTTAGTGTCATGACTGTGATGATAATCTAGTCTTAATAATAGATAGCTCAAGTAAAGTGCCACCATGATTGCTAAGTGTTGATATGTACACTTAGATGGAGTAGACATGGGGATAGCATGAGGAGAGAGGTGGGAGGAAACAGACAGAAGACAGTGCGTGCGTATGTACGTGCGTGCGTGCGTGCATGTGTGTGTGTGGGAGAGAGTGAGAGATAGCATGGACTTGTGTGCTAATCCATTCTCTCTCACACGTTTATGCATGGTTAACTTGCCTGCTGTGATTTATTCCTTCCATTTCTGTTTCTTAAGCTTCCATAGTAATTCTCCTGTGTATGTGAGTGAGCTAATTCCCCTTAATAGGATGGAGGGAATGAGGAAAACGGAGAGAAAGAATGAAAGAAAGTGTGAGAGACAGTTATAGACTAAGGGAGAGACTTAGGGCCTCACACTCAGACTTCCCCAAGACACTTAGTCTGCATCAATAAATAAGAATAAACCAAGCATTGTTGAGATCAGCCAAAGTCCACTTTTTATGGCATACCCAAGTAGTAATGATGGGAGTGTTACAATTAGCACCTGAACTTGTCTCAACTAATAAATGCAATGATCTTTTTTCAAAGGCAAAATTGATAAAATCAGACTGAACATATCTTCACAACAACTTACTCAACATCTTGAACTTCCAGCCTCAAGGGAAGGGGGACTTAACTTGATGTCAGAGTTTAGTTTGATAGACTATGAAACTCTTGTAAAAACTGTCCAGAACCTCAACTCCTCCACATGTGGCTTAGAGACTCTACCTACCAGTTTCTTTAAATCTGTTCTTCACCTCATAGCAGCAGATGTACCGTATTTTCCGGACTATAAGTCGCTCCTGAGTATAAGTCGCATCAGTCAAAAAATGTGTCATGAACAGGAAAAAACATATATAAGTCGCACCGGACTATAAGTCGCATTTATTTAGAAAAGTATTTCACAAAATCCAAAACCAAAACTGGATTATTGAGGCCAAAAAGATTAATAATGAAGACGAAGGAGTGAAGGCAGCCAAGAGGAGGGCAGGAAGGTAATTGCAAAGCAAAAGTTTCACTGAAAGAAAATGCCATGTGGTACACCAAAATGTATCTAAAATGTGGAGAATACAATGCAATCAAGCATTTTGGGCGATGTGGAGTCACAAGCTGTCAGCAGATTAAATGCTCACGAGAGAGAAAAAGATGCAGTTTTAGACGTCACTGAAGCAAGACAGGCGATAAGCCTAGGCCCAACAGTAATTGTAAATAATTTACAAAAGATTCACTGAACAAAAATGCTGGTATGATACATGAAAATTTAGCTAAAAATGTGGATAATGCAATCAAGCATTTTGGGCGATATGGAGTCAGAAACTGGCTGCAGATTTAATACTCATGATAGAGAAAAAGACGGTTTTAAAAGGACGTGACCGAAGCTGAGGCAAGCCAGGCAATAGGCCTATAGGCCCGACGGTAATTGTAAAGCAATTTACAAAAGATTGACTGAACAAAAATGCTGATGTGGTACATGAAAATGTAGCGAAAAATGTGGAGAATGCAATGCAATCAAGCATTTTGGACAATGTGGAGAGACAAGCCGGCAGCAGATTAAATGCTTGAGAGAGAAAAAGATGCGGTTTTAAAAGGACGTGCAGACCGAAGTTGCAGCAAGCAGGTGATTTCACAAAATCCAAGACTAAGAACAGACAGACTATGTAACTGGACACATTGAGGCCAAAAATATTGAGAATTCTACAGGGAATGTTGAAGACGAAGGAGTGAATAGGAAGGAGTGAATGGCAAGAGGCAAGCCGAAGGCTGCTGACAAAGGGAAAATGTAGCTAAAAATGTGTAGAATGCAATCAAGCATTTTGGACAATATATTGGCACAGGCAACAGAACAAATGATCGCTGACCACCTCCGAGACAGCGAGAGAGAAAAAATGCACATTTAAAACCAGGGCCTAAATGTCACCGCGGGATTGCGCATAAATTATTACGTTTTGAGCATAGGCCTACTAATAAAAGTCCTGCAACTCTAGCCATCAAAATGCGAGAAATTCCCACACATTTTACAGCGCTGTCTGACGTTAATCTAATAATGGAGCGGCCTGAATGCGGGACTATTGACTGGACGGACCAACTCTGACTTCAATTGAACCCCATGCAGAGACACACATACACTTGCGCGCGCAGGACCACTTTGGGGGTGCCTCTCTTTCTCAGCAGGATTTGTCACCGCTAAGGTCAAATTATAGCCTATAGATGCTTCTACATCAACCGCTATCGACAGGAAAGGAAAACAAACATTTAGCGACCAGGAACCGTCAGGAATTTTGCAAACACAGAAGCATGACAGCCTATAATAAAAAGCGAGAGAACATGGATGTGTTCTCCATTTGAGGAACGTTATAACCGATTGCGGACGTGAACAGACAGCTACAGACGCGGAGCGCATGCTTTCACTTTCTGTGCATATTCACGTGAAAGATCATTAGTAAAACAGCGATCAAATATTGCATGGCAGTGAGTTTTGTTTTCAAATGTTTTCATGCATGTCTACATAACGGGTGAGGAATGTTTAGGGGATAGACTATCGTACATCCTCAAATTATGACAGGGCAAAGCACAGCACCTTTATTTGGACCATGGCTTGTAGGCTATTCGAGTCAGCTAGGCCTTTATTTCTTGCGTTTTACTGTGAGACATAGGCCTATACTTTTCGTTATAGGAGCGCATACCAATGGCAATGGTTCACTATTAAGTTTCATGTATGAAAGAGTGTCGGGACTTTCATCCACTTATTGCGAGATAAGAGCCAAAGAGGTCTAAGGTAGCCTAAATTTAGTTATTTTTTAAATTATGCATGATTTACTTTTTTTTATAAAATTCTTAGGCTGATGCCTGGCAGCAACAATTGTGTTTAAATGTAGGTTTGTATTGCTTCAGCCTCTAGCTCAGAAAGGGGCTGCGTGCGACTGGTAGCTTGAGAGCAACGTGTTGGAGATTCATGGTGTAGAATGATGACTTTTCATTGGCAACAAAATTAAACCAACCAACATAAATTATTAAGAAGAGCTCTTTTATGAGGCCCGCTATAAATAGAATCCCGGCCATAATTTGAGCATTTAAGTATGCAAGTGTGTTTCAGGCATAGCACAAGCACTAATCTCTGACTGAAAGTGCACAGGACTTGTGCATTTGAGAGCGCTCTCTCTCGCTGTAGACGGTAATGTTTCATGTAGGGTTCATGTCAGTTAATATAAATTAACATTTAAAAACATGTTCAATTATATAATGTTTTTCATATATAAGTCGCACCTGGACTATAAGTCGCAGGACCAGCCAAACTATGAAAAAAGTGTGACTTATAGTCCGGAAAATACGGTACTTCACATTGTAAATGCATCATTACTGTAAGTCCCTGAAAATAGCTGTTGTTAAGCCCCTTCTCAAGAAGAATAACTTAGATGCCACCATGCTAAACAACTACAGGCCCATATCCATTCTACCTTTATTGGCAAAATTATTGAAAAAATAGTCTCTAATCAAGTAACCACCTTCCTAACATGAAATGGGTATTTTGATTACTTTCAGTCAGGTTTTTCGGGCAAATCACAGCACTGAAACAGCTCTTATTAAGGTTTTAAATGGCATACGCCTCAATACAGATGCAGGCAAAACATCAGTTCTAGTGTTATTGGACCTTAGTGCAGCCTTTGACACTGATCTAGAAAAACTTATTCATGCATTTATCTCCAGTAGGGTTGACTACTGTACTGGGCTTTTCACAGGCCTTCCTAAATAGACTATCAAACAGCTTCAGACAAGGGCGTAGGTTTGGTCTCAGCTTTGGTGGGGACACATCCCCAACTCCTGTTGTCACAATATCAACATTATTGTTTCAATACCAATAGCAAGTGAAAAATCTCGATTTCATTACTTTTGGCCGTCTTTTCAATACTTTTGTCGTCCTTTTGTGATTTTTTAAAAAATTATTTGGTTTGGGGGCCCCGACCACCTTGACGCCATCAGTAATATTGAATATTGTGTGATCATTTACATAAGTGGCAATCATAGAATTTGATTGACCCTCCACACACACACACAGAAAGTGATGGTTGTCATAGGTTTTCATATTTTGGAATTCATATGAACTTTTTTATTGTTATTACTAATAGCTAAACATATTTAGTAATTTGAATACATCATATTGATATTTAAATTATAACTTTTCTTTAATATCATCACATTTGTGGTCTGTAAGTCTAATTGAGTGCCTGTCACTTTAAGAGGGACGTAACGCAATTCAGTCTCAGGTTTTAGGCTAGTGGAAAAAAGTTTTGCATAGTGCAAGGATATGTAGATTCAATTCATCATGTTTGCTATGTTATTAGATAAAATTAATGGTCAAATAAACAAGTCAAAGTCAAAGAAAATCTTTCTGGGACGAGATCATAGATGAGATAAATGTCTCGCGATGTTCATTTCTATGAGTATGTAAATGTACTATAGTTTATGTTTTATATTTCTTTGCATTGTGCAGGCTACATTCACAAATACATTAGCCTACATAAACAGAATATAGGAACAGGAAAATGTCTCGGATCCATTGTTTATTACGACTGCAAGATTGGTAGCCCAATTAACAGTCAATGACATGGTAACTTTTATTCTGTGCTTTATGCGACTGTCCTGCAGCACACCCTTATTCAACATGACTCCTAACCTTGGTTGAACGATTACAGAAGCTAGCTTTAGCTGTGACAATATCCTGGGTAATATCCTAACAGTTAATGCTATTTTCCACAGTAAAATCCGTATTTGTAAGCCTGGTCACCAGTTGCCAGTTTGTATGGCTAGTTACTTTGCCAATAAGACTCTGCATAATGAAAAAGCTTTGAATGTTCCTTTTCTTCTTTGGTGGCATAGCTGATCTACAAAGCACCAAAAGGGGCAAAATGTGCATGCTGAAGGGCAAAGGGAATATTACAAATCTTTAACACTGGCCTTTTAGGGTTATGTATTGGTAGACATCCCTGGTAACTTATACCGACACACTCGTTCACTTTTCTGCCAGTGTCACCACAAAGTGAAGTATGTAGGCCTATGCTATGCTTTGACGCTGTTGTGCGTGTCAGATAAACCCCCATCGGTTTCAGCCAATCAAATGACAGTGTTTCTTTTACTGTCGTACTGGCCGTAGGAATAGCACAAAGGAGCTAAAATATTGGTGGGGACATTTTTGTCATCTCAAAATATTGATTAGGACTAGTCCCTAGCGTCCCACCCTAAACCTATGCCCATGGCTTCAGATGATACAAAATGCAGCGGCTAGGGTTCTCACAAAAAACTAAAATAATTGACCACATTACTCCAATACTTAAGTACCTGCATTGGCTTCCAGTAAGTTCCATTCCATTCCAGTTCCATTTACTTTAAAGCGCTTCTGCTTGTTTATAAAGCACTAAATGGAATAGGACCAAATTACCTAGCAGACATGCTTCAGCAGTACACACCTTCCAGACCTCTCAGGTCTGAGGAGAAATACTTGTTAGTACCTACTGTTAGAACTAAACATGGTGAATCAGCGTTTAGTTGCTATGCAGTTCAGCTCTGGAACCAACTTTCAGATGAGATCAAAGTTGCCCCAACTGTAGCCAGTTTCGACCAAACTTTTCTCAGATGCTTTCTGCTAACTGATCACTTATGTTTTACATTTCTAAATCTGGGAAAGTCTTTCAGCTAAAATGTTAATAGTCTCTATGTTTTTCTTTTTTTAAATTATAACTTTTTAAACACTTTTAAATTATTGCCCTTTTATGCTTTTATGAATGAAATGTATGTGTATGAAATAAAGTTATATGCGCTATATAAATAAAGTTGACTTGACTTAATTATAGCTTATTTTACATTTCATTATCAGAAACAGCTATGTCATTAGTTATGTTCTCAACAGAACACGTAACCAAGGGCTACACTTGCTATTAGTCATTTACGGAACTCGTTATTATTAGTCATTGTTTGGTAACAGGCCTAAACATTTTTTATTACCGGCTGAAACTATATAGTGTTCCATTTAGTTGTTCTAACTGAGACTATATACTGTTCTATTTAGACTCATAGGGCCTCATGGGGCTGTTAGTTTAGATTCTGTACACTTGTGTGTGTGTGTGTACAGTGCTTCACACCATTTCAGAAAGAGCCTTAATTCAGTGTTTCAATGTATGCCTGTGCCCTTGAGCGCTGGCACCGTGCGGAGTTCCACACCAGTGCTGAGTGGTGAGGCCAATGCCTGTGCAATTGGAAAATGTTTCTGTCTGATAGTAATCCAGTGACCTGCATCTCACTGAAGCTCAGCCCATCTAGCATGTCAGCCACGTTATATGCTCTCCGCATGCATAATGCATTTTCACCTCATGGATCGTGTATGTTTAATGGGCATCTTTCCTATACTTATATAACTTCACTGGATTATTCTCTATCACAGCTTTGCAGATGGCAAGCTCCAGGAGGTTCGCTGGCTCTTTTCGGGTTGTCTGAATCAAGGGTCCCCCCACAGGCTTCTCCATATGTTTTTCCTCAGTCCTCTCACTCCAGCATGTGCTCCATATGCAACAGTTTGCCCCTGTAGCTCAGGCTCTTCCCACAGCTCATCTTCCAGGGTAATTATGCCAGTGCAATAACAAGAGTTACCCTCCCTTCTGCACTCTACAGAATAAAACACATTGGAATCTGTAGAGATAGATTGAAATGAAGTGGAAGTGCTGAGGTTGGAAGTTTCAAACCAATGCAAAATATTTCTGAACTTTTTTTCATGGGCGCCATCAAACATTTGCCATGTGACCCATTAGAGTCCTCGGTCACATCACAAGATGATCTTCAAACAGACATACAGTTTCATTTTTATGTGAAAGGAAATATTAGACACACACACATACACACACACAGCCATCACACTATCAGAGTCTCTGTGAGCCCCTTGAAAGAATCATGTGGTGTGGAGAAAGTCTACTGATGTGTGCTGCCTTCAGAGGAGTTATGTAGATATAATCAGTTCATCAGATATCATGTATTTATAGATATCATCAGTGCAGAGATAACATATACATATTCAACAGGTTTTGGAAATACGGATTTGGTTACTTTGACTTCATAAATATACTGTGCACGTGTGTACTGTTTTGTGTGTGTGTGTGTGTGTGTACAGTATGTGTATGTATTACCACTCATGTTTTGAGTGTGTGTGTGTGTGTGTATAGTGTGTTTTTTATGTGTTTGTGCACAGGTTAAGTCCTGTAATGAAAGCCTCCGGGGCTTAATCTCTCACTGAGGCAGTTTTGCCATGCCCTTGAGCACCCCTGCCTTAATGGAATCCCTTACGAGGGAGACTGGCGAGGAGCAGGGGGGAAACCAAGGCTGAAACGGGTGGAGGAAAGAGACCTGAGCAAGGTTGCAGCAGGGAGAAAATCAGCACAACTAAAACTCTTACATTCTTTTATTAGGATAGCCCCTTGAGATGTACCATCTCGTTTTCGAGGGGGTCCTGGACAATACAAACAGAAAACAAACAGAAACAATACACACATACAAACAAGATACATAAAACAGAACAAAACAAAAACAAACAACTACACAACACAACAAGAAACTCAAAACAAACAACAACAACAGTTTTCCAGAAGAAATTGTGACAAATAGAGGCCTTAGAGCTGTGAACATACATAGGAAGGTAGGAGGAGATGACGTCAAATACTCTCAAGATAGCAAACTGACCTCCTGCTGGTTATGTCCCTATCAAAGGGAGGTAGCGGGAGTTTGGTGAGGATCTTGTTCTCTAGGTGTCTATTGCCACCCTGGAGCCTCCTAGTGATCTGTCATGCTTTACCTCTGAAACATGATGGCGCAGCACAGCAGGTGAGTAGACCATTCGAGTAAAGAAATGTGACATTGAGCACTAACCAATCTGAAAGAGCTGCGCTGCCAGAGTAACACTTGTATTCAACTCTTTCCCAGTCCCAGTACTTAACACTACACTTGGGTGGGTTGATCAGCGTGCGGCTCCACTGGCGGTCTCTGAAGTCCTGATCTCCCCCACTGGTAGGGCTTGATGAGCCCCAAGCTCTTGTTAGCGATAGCGCAGGCTGGCACCGCGTGCGACTCAGCATCTCGCTGAGTGGGGGGAGTATCTATACGGCTCTCGCAATTAGGTCGCTGAGATGGCTCGACACCGACAGGACGGGTTGAAAAGTACATCAAACAAGCGGGTCACAAGTGAGCAAATTTTGAGCCCATCATGGCTGGATACGATGCAGGATACAGCATCAAAAAATCTCTTTCTTCTTTGGCAGAGAAGAATGGAAAAAGGTGTATGGAACAATAACCCCTGACATGGTTAACCTTGGGCCTCCTTTGAAGTACACTCTTACAGTACATCAAGAATGTCAAACCTGGCACAAGGTACACCACATCCATAAGGTTGACTTGTTACAATATCTGCACTAAGTTTTATTCTCCTTGCCCACAGACTGCCACAAGCAACCCAAACATATTCTGGACCGTGATGCCCTTGATAACCCACTGAAAATAAACATCTTTTGACAGCATCTCACTACAAAGCACGACAGGGCCCCTGAGGACTTTGGCACAGACTCGCTTTTCACTCCCTGCTTCCCAGACTTTTGCCATTTTAGGTGTATTTTATTCTCTCAAAAGAATCCCATGACCTTGACTACTTCCTTGCTGGACAAAGACCCATCAGATCTGTCTCTTTTTGGCCACTTGAACATTTTAAAGCCACAATCAACCCACAAGAACCACCTACCTTTGCATCTTTGGCATAGACCTGGAGGCCATAGACACAGCCACTCACACGTGCTAATGAGTTCCATAGCCTGAGCTGTATTCCTCACAGTATTACCAGTCCTGGAGCATCTCTGGCACAGCGCTGCAAGTCAGCACTTTGTTAATGACGTTTCTATCTCGGCTCCAGGGGCTACATGAGTTATGGGCATCAATAGTGAAACTAGCAGCTCCTTACAAGTGTGAAAATAGTGACAGGATGAGTGAGATGTGGTGGTATATTTTTTGGTAATGTGCTAGCAGGCTTTAATTAATGCTAACCTGATGAAGAGGAGAGCCATTCAGATGCAGTGTCCCAGGTGTGCGCCTGTGTAATGAATCACTCGCCTTGTTCTTTAGGGCTGTCTCATAGGCTTCGTTCCTAACAATTGCTTTATCTCCAGACTTTAGCTACCAGCTGTCTTTTTGTCTGTACATTTTGAGATTAGGCCGAGTGTGTGCGTGCGTGCGTGCGTTGACACCATTATTGGCTTGCTTTTTTTCTCGATCTGGGCTGTGATCAGAGGGGGGCAGTGGGACGGTGTGCATCTTCCCTGCCAGGATGGGTGGCGTGCTGGTCCTGATTGGCTGTACCGGCAGAGAGGTGATGTGGCAGAGAGGCAGCCTCCCACACTGATGGGGGTGTTCTCACTAATGCATTCCACAAAGCCACCTGACAGTAAAAAACAGGCCATTACCATGCTAAACTGTGCAATTAGCAAGCAGGGCTGTGCTGTATTTTCCTGCATCCTTTATGCCGGTAGATTACTGTGACTTGTTTTTACTCTGCCTCTCTGCCTCAGCACCTGCTCTGAAGTGAGTGCCGCTTGGTTGAGTGTGAACCCAGACGAACTTGCTGCCTCTCAGCATGATGGTGTGTGTCACTGTGTTTAAAGGTCACCAAGCACTGGAGCCAGATCACCGGGTCCGACAGCCGTCTCTAGAGACAGAATGTCCAGAGCTTGCAGACACTGTCCTTTTGTGTCTGAATCGATCGAGTGAACACCATCAAAACAGAGTCGGTTTTCACATGATAACCTGCATCTAAAAAAATAATATGAAGCAAACAGCCACAGGTGATTAATTGTAAAAAGAGAAGATCAGGGTGTGCCACAACAAGGAAGACACAAGAGACACTCAATTACTACCAGGTCACTTCACAATTCCGCTGCTCCCCACATCCTGTTGAATGACTTACTTTTTTAAAATGTATTTTTATAAATATTTTTTGGTGGCTTTTTTATGCCTTTAATGATAGGACAGTGGAGAGTGACAGGAAGTGAATGGGAGAGAGAGCAGGGGTGGGATCCGGAAAGGACCACGGGGCGGGAATCGAAACCCGGGTCGCCAAAATGCCAAACAGCCCGGTGTTTATGTTTTATGTTTACACCACATGTGATCAATCACACACTCTGTTAATGCCAATTAGCCTCCCATTACACTGGCTATATTCCACTTCACCTACTGTAGTATAGAGCCATGACCCATTACTGTGACACTGTGATCAGCAGCACCGGAGCGCCACAGGGAACTGTGCTCTCTCCAGTCCTGTTCACCCTGTACACATCTGACTTCTGCTACAACACCAAGTCATGCCACATGCAGAAGTTTTCTGATGATACTGCAATTGTGGGGTGTATCAGGAACGGGCAGGAGGAGGAGTACAGGAGCCTGGTGGAGGACTTTGTGCAATGGTGCAAACTCAATCATCTTCAACTCAACACTTCAAAGACCAAGGTCTAAGCCCACTCTGCTACCAGTCCACATTGATGGGGTCAATGTGGCGGTGATTAGCACCTACAAGTATCTGGGTCTCCACCTGGACAATAAACTGGACTGGTCAGCCAATACTGATGCACTCTACAAGAAAGGGCAGAGCAGGCTGTACTTCCTGAGGGCCAAGCGGTCCTTCAATGTGTGCAGCAAGCTCCTCAGGATGTTCTACCAGTCTGTTGTTGCCAGCATCCTCTTCTATGCAGTAGTATGTTGGGGAGGAAGCACAAGGAAGAAGGATGCGGGGTGAATTGACAGGCTGGTAAGGAAAGCTGGCTCTGTAGTGGGAGCTGAACTGGAGTGCATCACTTCACTATCTGACAAAAGGACCCTGAATAAACTGATCAACATCTTGGACAATGAGTGTCACCCACTCCACAGCACTATTGTTAAGCAGAAGAGCCTGATCAACTGGAGACTTCGCTCACTGCCTTGCACAACAGACAGCCTGAGAAAGTAATTTGTCCCCAGGGCCATTGAACTGTTCATTGCTTCACTTAAGGGAAGAGGAGAGATAGACTTCTCTGCATAGTCTGTCTGCCTCTTCACCCCCTCCATGTTTGGATACTGTCTGTCCACTAGCCACTTTTACCACTGTCTTCTGCCTCACTGTTTGCATGCTATATTAGGACATTAGCGCACATGCATAACCCCTCCCTGCATGCCACAGCCGAACTGTGGCCACACTTATACCTTTTCTTAAATAGTTAAATATATAGACTTTACTTTACTTTATTTCTGCATTGTTGCACTGTTGGACTTACTCATTTGCACTATCACCATGACCACTATCACCATTGCACTATCACAATGACACTCATTCACATCTATCTATCTATCATGCAAACCCATGCTCTAGAAACACCTCTAACCATGCAAACCCATGCTCTAGACTCACCTCTATCCATGCACACCCATGCTCTAACGTTTCCCCACCCCTGCTCTAGAAACATCTCTAACCTGGGTTTGGGGCCCATTGTGTTTTTCATCTATCTTTGCTCTACCACCTCACAGAACTCCACCACCGTACTCCTGATGAATTCTCATATCTGATTAAGATAATCACTGGCTTTGTAATTACACGAGAGCTATAAATAGGTACACTTGGGGCATGCAGGGACTAGTCCAACATGCTGCACAGAGATATTACTGTTTACTGTGGAAAACTGGAATCGTTTATTATATTGGTTTTGAGTCGGAGCCATCATGGAGTATTAACTTAAAGAGAAACTATGCAGTTTTGGCAATTTATTTGCTGTTTTCTCGCTTTTTGCTCGCAGGTTTCTCTGCAGAGCTCCCCCTGCAGCTTCAGAGTATATACAGTATTTTACGACACTCCTCAATCTGTCAGCCTGCCGTTTTCCTCTTTTCCTGTTCCTCCGACAACGGTTTACTCTCTTTATGCTTCTTTTCACTGGTTCTGCCATGACAAATGTCTGAGAAACTCCATTGCTACCTTGTTCTAGCCAGTGCCTGCCATGTATGTGTGTAGTGCAGTAAAGCAATTTGTTACATTGTGAGGCTGCAAGACTTTCTGTCTCTGAGACCATCGGCCCAACAGCCGAAAGTTGCAAGAGTGTTTTTTCCGCTCACAGGCGCTAGGGGGAAGTGAGACGGCCACCATTCAACCCGAAAAAAGTCATATAACCATTTCAATGACTTCAATGACTAAATTAAGCTAAAAAATGGCATAGTGCCCCTTTAAGGTACATCTTAAGTTTATTTTGAGTGGTTGGTTGCTTTGGTGCTTTCTTTTACTTGAAAGAAACTCAGAACTGCTTTACTGGATTAAACACACTTCCATAACAGCTAGCCTTTAAAGGGGATGTAAGCAATGCTGGATGAGATCACATTTGTTGATGTTTATATTTATGTCTTTTAGCAGACACTTTTTTTTCAAAGCGACTGACATTACATTTGAACCAAACGCCAAACAGTTTTGTTATGGTTTTTTGAGCTCACGCTTCCACACAGTGTTTTGTTATGGTTTTGGAGCTCACGCTTCCACACAGTGCTTTGTTATGGTTTTGGGGGACAGGCTTACTCCACAGTGTTTCCCACAGAATTGAATTCTATTTGTAGTGTATAGGTTTGCAAAGTTAACCTGAATGCAATAGTTTTTAACAAATTAGTGCAGTGTGGTTATGATTCTAACCAGATTTAAGCACAATTTAGTACAACCAGGAAAATCATTGTGTGGTGGTCAATGTTGATATTGTGGTGGGCCGCCACAAATAAGTCAATGTATGGGAAACACTGCTCCACTTTGTAAAAAAACAATCTTTGTGCACAGCCCTGGCCCTGTGAACTGGAAACATACAGTGTATACTGAGAGAATCGACAGCTAGCAGATCATGTCATGGACATTAGCTGAATTTGACAAAAGTATTACAGGTTAGAATTAGCTTAGAATCATTTACAGCAGTGTTTCCCAAACTTTTTTTCTGGGGACACACTTTTTAAAAATGACAGACCGTCGCGACCCAATTCACTCCAGATCACTAACATGAAACCACTAATACCCCCCAAAACGTTGATGTTTTAGGCGAAGGGTTCTCAAACTTTTCTATGCCGGGTCCCCAAAATTCTACAGTGCATGAAGCCTGTGGGCAATGTTCAATTGAACTGGATTACATGGTGAAAATGTTTAAAGTTAAGGTAAATTAAGCTAAAAAAACAGCATAGTGCCCCTTTAAGGTACCTCTTAAGTTTATTTTGAGTGGTTGGTTGCTTTGGTGTAAATTTAAGAGGTTGGGGTTGGGTTGTGTGATTTTTTTCCTCACAGAGTATAGACTATAGTATTGGCTCTCACTTTTCTACCCCTCACTCTTCCCATGCCTCATTCACTTATACACCAAAACACTTGTTTAGATATCAATCTCTTTATATCTCTTTAATGTCAAATTGAAATACGAAAACAAACACTTGTATTCTCCTGTGAGCCTCTGACAAAAGACTTGGCGGTCTTACTTAAAACAAAGCATGATATACAGCAAGGGCATTTGGCACTAAAACAACATTAAATATTGCATTTGTTTCTTAGCAGCTTTAGAACTTGCACTAAACTCTAGAGCTGCTTTTAAGCTCTTTGATTCACTCTTTCATTTTTTTATTTTATTTTACAATGGTTAGTTGCTACATGCATTTTTTGTGTTATCAATATTTTGGATTATCCCCTATACATTATATCATACACTTGAAACCTTTATTCTGTACTTTGTACATTTTATATTTGTGTTGGACGAATGTGTTTTCTTATGCTTGTCTCAATGCTTCTAGATAAAGGTCAGGGTTAGCACTGCAAGTCTATTACCAAGGGGAGATTGCATGAATTGAGGATGAGCCATGTGCAAATATACAGGTGGTGCACCACTCCTCAGAGAACGTAATGTATCATCACACACACACACACACACACACACACACACACACACACACACACACACACACACACACACACACACACACAGTGGAGAAAGGGCTCTGTTTTAAATGTTCCCAGGCAGATAGTGTACCTCTGTGTGTGTGTGTGTAATGTGTGCATGCATGTATGTGCGTGTCCGTGTGTTGTGTGTGTAGCTGGGTGGGATTTTTGACAGAGATTGAAGTAAAAGATCTTTTGCTTGCGGGCTAACTACTGTGAATGCAAACAGGCTAACGTGGTGCTGGGTGATGAAATATGCATGAGAGCAGGGAGAGGGAGGGAGAGAGGGAAGAGCTCACTGATTGTTCAACATGATTGCTGCCGAGACAGCTGGGTTGTGATTAATGTCAATTGTTCAAGTACATGTGAATGTCTGTGCCTGTGTGTGTGTGTGTATCTGTGTAAGGGCTTTAGTAATGTTTTCTTAATAATGCACTGTGTGTCTGCAAGATGAAAGAATAATGTGCGTATTGTCTTGCTGTTTGCCTGTTTACGTCATCAGTTACACTGTACTGGCAGATTTTGTTTTTAAAATAACAATAATAATAATAATAATAATAATAGTGATAATAATAATGATAATAATAATTATAACAACAACAATGCTAATGGTAATAATAACAGTGAGGCTCTTGGTGGCGAATAAAGAGCCTTGTGAAAGTCACCTCTGTTGGCCACTGTTTGGATCTCTGATCGTCTCTCTCCGAGCGAACCAATGAGTAGAGCCGGAGTGCTGGTGTCTGGCAGAGAAACACACCTCTCCCTACACAGCATGAATACTCTCTGATGAGCCCCACTATTATCTATCACTTACAGGCCAGGGGGAGAGAACACACCAAGAACAGAACATTAGGCTGCTTGTAATGATTTTTCTCAGTCCAGGAGCAGTTTGCTAGCAGTTTCTCAATGTTTTTTTTTTTTTTTTTCATTCTTTAAATGCTGCTTTGATTTCTTTTCAATATCCCTTTTGATACCGCCGAACATAGATGAATAGAGCAATGCCTTTGAATGCCAAAGTTTGCCAGAGTTTCTGTTGAGAAACACCACAAATCATATTACTTGAAAGAAACTCAGAACTGCTTTACTGGATTAAACACACTTCCATAACAGCTACCCTTTAAAGGGGATGTAAGCAATGCTGGATGAGATCACATTTGTTGATGTTTATATTTATGTCTTTTAGCAGACACTTTTTTTTCAAAGCGACTGACATTACATTTGAACCAAACGCCAAACAGCGTTTGGTTCAACTGTGTGTTACGGCGCTTCTGTGACGTCACATTGTCGCGCTACTGGTCGGGTGCGTCGAGTATGTGGGACGTTTTACTCCACAGTGTTTCCCACAGAATTGAATTCTATTTGTAGTGTATAGGTTTGCAGAGTTAACCTGAATGCAATAGTTTTTTAACAAATTAGTGCAGTGTGGTTATGATTCTAACCAGATTTAAGCACAATTTAGTACAACCAGGAACATCATTGTGTGGTGGTCAATGTTGATATTGTGGTGGGCCGCCACAAATAAGGCAATGTATGGGAAACACTGCTCCACTTTGTAAAAAAATAATCTCTGTGCACAGCCCTGGCCCTGTGAACTGGAAACATACAGTGTATACTGAGAGAATCGACAGCTAGCTGATCATGTCATGGACATTAGCTGAATTTGACAAAAGTATTACAGGTTAGAATTAGCTTAGAATCGTTTACAGCAGTGTTTCCCAAACTTTTTTTCTGGGGACCCACTTTTTAAAAATGACAGACCGTCGCGACCCAATTCACTCCAGATCACTAACATGAAACCACTAATACCCCCCAAAACGTTGATGTTTTAGGCGAAGGGTTCTCAAACTTTTCTATGCCAGGTCCCCCAAACAATTCTACAGTGCATGAAGCCTGTGGGCGCAATGTTCAATTGAACTGGATTACATGGTGAAAAATGTTCATCACTCCCTTTCGTGTAAGATAGGAACAAGGCTTGTGTCGCGCTTGGTGCCACGTTGCGGCGAGTGTAAGATAGGGCCCTGGAAGTCTTTCAGAGTTGGGGGTGCGGAGAGATCCAATTACATCATATGTAGAGGTCCAATTACATCATATGTATTGCTGTACAACATCGTAAATACATGTAAACAAGACCAAACTAAGACAAGAAAAACTGCCTGCACCAGGTGTGTGACCAAAAGTTGAAAACATTCGGGGTTAGTGCTAATCCATTGTGATTTGGGGCTACAGCGTACAGTATACCGGAGCAAGCTCTGTAGTGGTTGATCAACGAAAAAATACTGTCTCCATTGCTTATTTGATGTGTTTTAATGCAGAAAAAGACCCTGGGGTAAATTTTTGCCGGAGTTACACTTTAAGTTATGTGAAATATCCATGTTACTTCAACATTATTGTGTTACACAGTGTGAGGTGTGTACTGGGAGTAGGTATTTAGAAGTGCCATGTTGCAATCAGTGCAGACGATTACTTGCAAAGTCACTGCTTCTTAAAGTAACACATTCTGAATAAGTCAAGGCATTCCATAGCAAAATGTTGTGACATGGAACCTTTGATACCTTATGGAATGGATCGTCAATACTTAACATACTCATGGGAACAAAGTATGACTTATCTCATAACATAGCATGAGATACAACCATAGACTGGGATACAACCCAGCACCAACATTCTACTGGTCTCTAAGAATAACTAACAAACACAACTTTTGAAAACTTCCGCCTTTCCCATTTGGCTTGTGCCAAAATATGGTGAGCCACCAAGACTGTTTTGAGGCTTTGTGTCTAAGTGTGTGTGGTAGAGAGGGGGGCGGGGAGTGGGGTCTATGTGAATGTGCGTACTGTATTGGTGTGCTTGCGGATGTGTTAGTATCTAGTGTCTGTTTGTGTTTGACTGTGTGGAAGATTGCGGTGGGCATTTTAAAAGCTGGTTAAGGATTCACAGATGTACTCAAATGAGATTTCAGTGTTCGCCCATCTGTATTCTCCCTTTGGCCTCTGCATAGCTTGTCAACAGTGTTTTATAGTGTGTGTACGTATGTATAAGTGTGTGTGTGTTATCCTTACTCACTTTTAAAGTTATGTAGTGCTGTAGCCAGTGGTTTATTGAAGCTGAATCTGTGAATGGTCTTTTTGAAAACCTCTCCACTGAAATCCAAGTACAGTATACTGAATGCTTTGAGATCCATCATCATCATCATTATCTTCCTAACCCATAATAAAAAAAACTCCTATTATTTTCTTTAGCAACCATCAGTAAAACACAAATAACACTCAACATCGGAACACTGTGTGTAACTATGTGCTTTGTTCACAATGGCGCCATTTGGTCTATGCGTAGCTCATTCAATGAACCTCCATTTAGCTTCATGAAAAGCTGTTATTGAGTGAGTAAGTACACCTATAAAGATGGTGAAGTGAGTGTCCTCAGGAGATGTCTTTCACTGCCGGGGGAGATGTGCCTTTTAGGCCAGTGTTTCATGGCTGCGAGTCGCACTGAAGGGGATAAAATAGTCACTGGATAGTTTATCGCTGGATGTCCCTGTCCTCTTATCACCCCAAACCCTATCGAGAAGAGAGAAAGAGGAAACAATCTTCTAGTGATAGATAAATAAAAAGTAATGGTGTGTGTGTGTGTCTGTCTCAAGGTGGTGAAACAAATATATTTATAATATTTAGGAACCATCTATAAGTATATATACTCTTTTGATCCCGTGAGGGAAATTTGGTCTCTGCATTTATCCCAATCCGTGAATTAGTGAAACACTCAGCACACAGTGAGCACACAGTGAGGTGAAGCACACACTAATCCCGGCGCAGTGAGCTGCCTGCAACAACAGTGGCGCTCGGGGAGCAGTGAGAGGTTAGGTGCCTTGCTCAAGCCGTGTCTACTGGTCAGGGTTCGAACCGGCAACCCTCTGGTTACAAGTCCGAAGAACTAACCAGTAGGCCACGGCCTAAAAATGTTACGATTTGTTTGTGAGTGTCTAAGTCTGTATTCTTATATATACTGTAACTGTGTGTACTTTGGAGAGAGACAGAAAGAGCCTTGCAGTAAATAGTAAAAGAGACATCGAGAGACTTGTTGGTACAGTAAAAGAGACAGAGAGAGACTTGTTGGTA
Source organism: Alosa alosa (assembly GCF_017589495.1). Lineage (NCBI taxonomy): Eukaryota > Metazoa > Chordata > Actinopteri > Clupeiformes > Clupeidae > Alosa > Alosa alosa. Next base: position 23,192,759 of record NC_063194.1, read on the forward strand.
CAGTAAAAGAGACAGGGAGAGACTTGTTGGTACAGTAAAAGAGACAGGGAAAGCCTTGCAGTGAAATAGCCACTAATAGGGGCAACGGGGGAGGAGGATAGAGAAACAGGCCTTAATCCATTCCCAGTAGGCCTCACAAAAGCACAAACATAATTACCTCACAAATCCATAGCTTATGTGAAAAGGTGGGCTCAGTGTCATGCAGTGTGGGTGTGTGCGCGCACAGGTATCCAAATGTGTGTTTCCAAATAATATTACAATGTTATCATGCATTGTGTGCGTGTGTGTATTTTTGTTCTGTTTGATGGATACATGTGTATCTGGGCAGATAGATACACCTCATTCACTTTGGCAGAGCTAAACATTTCCTGAGAGAGACAAAAAAAATCAATGGAGAAAGACCGTGAAAAGAGATCAAGGCTACAGATATTACGGCTGAGACAAGTTCAGCAGTTATTCAAGCATTGAAATCAGATAAAAGAGAGGGAGATCAAGAACAACTGATTCATTTCAAGAAAAAATACTTATTCTAAGAAAAACATAGTTGTTAAGTTTTACATTCATCTATATTGCACTGCCAATATGAATTTAATGTGCTGTGTGAAAATATATCATGAATGATTGATCATGTAAACATAGAAAAAAGCATTTGAAGATATCTTATATACTGGTGTATATGTTATAATTACAATGTTTTTGTTTGAAGTTACCAGCCTCTGAAAACCTCATTTCTTTCTAAGAACATGTAAAATAATGCCACATATTTGACAGTACTGGTCGGCTGGATGTACATGTTTTAATCTCCAAGAGAATAGTATCTATGAAGCCTCTGCAAAGAGAGCCATTAGCAATTATCACACATTTCTCTCCACTTCATCTTGAGGCTTCGCCTGAGCTTAGAAAACAGGTGGTCATGGTGTTCGTGTGTCTGGTTTGTTTATTTGTGTGTGTGTGTGGGGGGGGTCAGTGCAGTGCTTGTATGGGGTACACATTAGAGAAAGGGAGAGTGTGAGCTATTTAGGAAGAATGTGTGTGTATGAGAGAGAGATAAAGAAAGAGAGACTGTGTTCATGTGTGCGTCCCGGCTGGCAGTTCTGTGTTCTGGAATGATGATCAGAGGGACATGAAAGACTTTTAGGAGAAAGACCCTAGAGGTGTTCCCCTCCCCCTCCTCCTCCCTGTGGAGTCAGAGCCCGACTGATGTAAGACTCTATAAACTCACTTGGACTGAAGAGAATTAAGGAGGTGTGCGTGTGTGCAGATGTGTGCGTGCGTGCGTGTGTGTGTGTGTGTGTGTGCGTGTGTGCGTGTGCTCTCTGCCAGTCATTTGGTCTCCTATTTGTAACATGCCCATTTACACACCGAGCACGTTCAGGAGGAACGGACAGATGGTGGAGGAAGCTGTGAACGTGGCACGTTCCACTTGCTTACTGTAATGGATTTGAAAGGGGAGTGGGAGAGCCTGGGATGCATTGTAACCCTTAACCAAACATACACTATATACACTATACTCTCTCTCTCTCTCTCGCTGTCTCACTTGCTCACTCACTCTGTTTTCTCTCTCTCTTTCTCTCACTCGCTCGATCATTCTGATTTTTTTCTGTGTCCCGCTCTCCTCCTGCCTCCGTGGTGTTGTCTCTCCCTCTCTCTCTCCCACTCTTCCTCATGGCTGACGGGCTGTGGGCAGAGGTGCGGGGAAGACTCTTCTCTCGCTAGCTCACTCAGTCATGCATTGTGATTAAGCCGAGCGCACGTCCATTCCTCTGCACATAATTACCATGGCTGTCTGGGTCATTCGGGGGTGCCAGGATGGGTGTCTGTCTGCGTTTTTTTTTTTTTTTTTTTGGGTGGTGCTCGCGTGCATATCTGGCTTGCTTTATATTGATGTGTTTCTTGTTAGTATGGAGGAGGAAGGATTGCCCTGCTCTTGAGAGGGCCTGCTCAGCGCTCCTGTGTTGGTGACCCAGGTGCGAGATGGGTGGGTGTTGTTGAGTTTGTTTGGAGTGCCTCTCATAGAGAGAGAGAGGGCAGAGACGAGTCCGCTAGGGAGCTATTAACTGAGTCTTGCTGTACCGTAGTGGAGCTATGATGATGCACACTTCAAGCCAATTCTGCCATAGCACCCACAGTTGTACAAGCAAACATACTGTACATCTCTGTTTTTTTTATAGCTCCCTCGTCATTCAAACTTTATTTATTGTGGTTGGTTTTTAATTATCACACATACTGTACACATAAACTGATTTGAAATAACTTTTTCTTCAAACCGCAATCACAGAACGAGGTGAAAAAAATATTGCAGTGTTTGTACTTGCTGAAAGGAAAATTAAATGAAAGGCATTCTGTGTTGGCTTTTGAAGATTTGCAGTGGAATACAGTGGATTTAAAAGAACATCTTTTCTCTTTCATTTAAAAGAAACATACAGCAGTCTTTGACTGACACAAAAGAATGGGATAAATAAATGTCCCATTTTTCTCTTTCTGTTTTGGTCCATTGAAATACCTTGTTTACTGTAGCTGCTTTTATTGAACTAGTCTTAACCAGAACAACGGGGTAGCCAACGTGTCTCTACCACACTGATATTTAAATGTAGAACTGATTTGAATTTGAAAGCTGACAAGCTTGAGTCATGACAGATGATTCGCCACAACCTGATTGAAACCTAATTGCTCCTGTTGACTGATTGGTTGATTGATAGATGTCTGGGCAGAATGATTTTCAACCTGTTGCACAATCCAGGTGAAGGAAAAGATCAGTTAGTCAAGTCTTATAGCATATAAACAGTAATAGTAAATAAAAGCATAGAGGGGCAAATAGCCAAAGAATAGTTTAAAAAGTACTGTAAATAAAAGTTCATAATAAAAAAGAAAACATAAAACACACAAGGTAAAATTATTAAAAGAGTGCATCTGAAAACAGTTTGGTTTTAAATCTAGATTTACAGTTTTTCTCAGTCGCTTTGGAGCATTTTTCAAATCATGTCATTTGCACAACAATTTCTCAAAACAATTACAGCAGACTGCACAGCATACTGGATAACCTAAAAAAGCATCTTGCTCAAAATGCTTTGTCCTGACGCCATTGTTTATGTCAAGATAGTCAACCTGTTTTGTCTTGTTGTCAATATGACAGTTTTCTTTGTAAGTGTTTTCTAATGAACAATGTGCAAGGCAGCACTAATTTTGTATTTCAAAACTATACAAAGTTACACGTTAATGTGTGTGGAGAGGGTTGATAGTCCATTAGCCACAGGCCCAAAAAGGGGCGTGTCACTACCACTTGGGGGGGCAAATTCTCACTATATTTTTCTGAAAGCTACATATCTCTGGAGTATAAAATGGTATGATAGCAAGTTGGATCTTGTAGCTTTGTGGCTGTACAGGCCTTCAAAGTTGACCTCTGATTTGAAAAAAGGAAATTCCGCCTATTGGCTTTTTTTTGTTAAACCACTCATATGAGCCCAGAAAATAATCCAAACCTCATTATTACTGATGCATATGTGGTGTTTGATGTTGGCATACATATTTTGAATCATTATGTGATTTTGCCCTTCATTTTGGTTGATAAAATTCCAGATTTATGTGTAATAAAGAGCAAATCTACGTTTTCAGAGACACAACGTGTTGCAGCACTAATTGAAATGCCCACTACCTCATTAATCAATGTATTTATACCTTCCTACCTCCCAGCAGAGATTTGAAATACAAATGATTACATAGGTCTGCATTGCTATGCTATTTACTATTTGTAAATGTACTATTCGGAAACACCCCACAATTCAGTAAATTGTATTTTATTGAAACTACCAATAAGAGATATTCCAAGAGATCAAAACATCATGATTACCAATCACATATTACCTTTACATTCAAGGAATACCATATGAAAATTGTTCACATCACCACATGTGCCCAGCTTAACATAAATATTACAATTTTACATGGGCGTAGATTTAGGGTGGGACGCTAAGGACTAGTCCTAATCAATATTTTAAGATGACCAAATTTTCCCCACCAATATTTTAGCGAACTTATTTGTGCTGCTGATCATTCCGACCGCCAGAACAATAGTAGGCCTACAAGAAACGTCGTCATATGATTTGCTGAAAAACAGAGGGGGAGGGGGAAGGGTTATCTGACATGCACGCTACAATAGGCCTACACGCACGGAGAGTGACAAAGCACAGGCTGTACTTGTTTGCACCGGCAGTCAAGCGAGCGGGTGTGTTAAAGACTGGACATGAGAGAAGTCTTTTGTCACCCTCTTGGACCTTGGCGACACCTGAGGGGACCCCAAGGAAAACCTCTAAAGCAGCACTTGCAAAGCATTTTCAGAAACTTGCATCACTATCAGATAATCTTCCAGATGAATATAATACAGCAACAATCATTGATGGAATGTCTCCTGTCCAGAAGGTCAATAACAATGTCTCAACTTATGCAGACATTGCTGCTGCTATTCATAGCATGATCCATAAAGAGGCAAAGCAGAGGCAGATCATTTTTTTGATTAAATTAGATTAGATTTAGCTTTATTGTCATTGTGCAGAGAACAAGTACAGAGACAACGAAATGCAGTTTGCGTCTAACCAGAAGTGCAAAAAAGCAGAAAAGTGCAATGTGATATACTGTACACAGTATAGGCAGGTGGTGCATAAACAGGACAAGAAATATAGTGTAGTGTAGACAGTAGTATACAGTTGATTTGCAGAAGGTGGTCTAGAGTAGCATAAATTAAATATAAATATGTGCAGGGTATTAGCAGTTACCTTATAAGAGCAGAATAAATATGGCTATGTACTGTAATATGAACAATGTATGAACAACATGTACAGGTATGTGCAATGTAGTGGCGGTACCATTATAGTAGTAGTAAGAACAATATAGATATATTGACAGCACATTGTCTTCAGGATCTTCTCCAACACACATCCTCTACATACTTACAGCACACTGCCCCCACCTACCCACACACACACTACACACACACACACACACAGTCACTGCTCCACTCCCCTCCCGCCCACACACACATCTTCACTGTCATCACTCACATACATCATACATACAGTACTCTGCTTGCATAGTAAGTCCCTTCACCATACTTGCAGTACGCTGACCCCCTCCACCCCCTACATACACAGCACATTATTTCATCAGGAAGCTTCTCCAACACACATCCCCAACATACTTACAGCACACTGCCCCCCCCTAATACACAGCACATTTGTCTCATGACATATTGCACACTGCCCTCTCCCCACATACACACACAGCACAATATCCCATCTCCTTGTCATCCCCCCAACACACACACCAAGACCCCTGGCAGTTGGGTTAGCCCCTTGAGCCGTGGATCTGCCCAAGGTTTCTTCCTTAGTAAGGGAGTTTTTCCTTGCCCCTGTTGCTCTTGGGTGCTCCTTGTTGGTGCCCCCAATCCCAATCCTCCCCACCTTTCTTATGCAGCCCTTGCCACTTAATCTACTAAACCCCTCTTCTACTGCAATTTTTTACCCCGCGCCCCCATAAATGCACAAATAGGCTGACACCAGACATAATTTCACTGCATTTCTTACATTCAGTAACTATATGCATGTGACAATAAACTTCCTTGCATCCTTGTATATGCAGTGTATTAACAGAATATATTACAGAAAAACTGAATAAATATGGATATTTAGTATGAACCATATAGACAGATATGTACAGTATGTACAACTATGTGCAGTGTGGTAACAGTACCATTGTAGTGCAGAAACAGTAACATTACAATAGTATTAATACCAAGTGTATATGCAGAATGAAAAGCAGTGGAATATGGCTATGTACAGTATAAGTGTAATTACAGTATGTACATTTGTAAATAAATAGATGGATGGGATAGATGGGTGGGATAGGGTGGTGCAGTTGTGGGGGGGGCTAGGGGATGTCCACCTCCTTGTTGTCCCGGTCAAGGTTGCCATGGTCGTGGACACCTCAACAGGCACAGGCAAGGAGGCATCAGGCGGGGGGGCAGGGGGTGATGGGGGGCTTAGTTGGTTGGATGTCACCAGAATGCAGAGCTAGAGTTCAGTAGGGTGACAGCCGCAGGAAAGAAGCTTCCTCTGAACCTGCTGGTTCGGATGCGGAGAGACCTGTAACGCCTCCCGGAGGGGAGTGGAGTGAACAGTTTGTGGTTGGGGTGAGAACAGTCTTTGATGATGCGGCTTTTACGCAAGCATCGCTGTTCTGGATGCCCTCGATGGAGGGGAGTGAGGAACCGGTGATGTGTTGGGCAGTTTTCACCACCCTCTGCAGTGCTTTCCGGTCGTGGGCAGAGCAGTTGCCATACCAAACTATGATACAGTTGGTGAGGATGCTCTCGATGTTGCAGCGGTAGACGTTCACCAGGATCTGAGGAGACAGATGGACCTCAGAAAGAAGAGACGCTGGTGAGCCTTTTTGATCAGGGTAGGGGTGTTGAGGGTCCAAGAGAAGTCCTCAGAGATGTGGACACCCAGAAACTTGAAGCTGGTGACATGCTCCACCTCAGTCCTGTTGATGAGAATGGGTGTGTGTGTGCTAGCTTTAGACTTCCTGAAGTCCACAATGAGCCCAATCACCGTAGTGTCATCTTTAAACTTGACAATGGTGTTAGAGCCATGTACAGGTGTGCAGTCGTAGGTGAAGAGGGAGTAGAGGAGAGGGCTCAGCACACATCCCTGTGGTACACTGGTGTTCGATGGTTGAGGAGGTGCGATTATCTAACCTAACAGACTGAGGTCTGTTGGTTAGGAAGTCCAGAATCCATAAGTTTGTTTTTTCCTTTTATCACATACACATATATTGGTAGATGTTTTTTCTTTATCTTGACATGTTTCGACGTATACTTCCGTCTTCATCAGAAGGTCACACGGTGGAGTAGTGTGACACATTTTTATCAGCTGATGTTGTTACGGAGGTGTGATCCACCTGTCAGTTTTTTGACAGGTGGACCACACCTCCTGCATGCCAGAGTCATTAAGCAGGAGAACAACCAATGGATTCCAGTTTCTTCCAGTAGCAGCAACTGGAATCCATGCATTTCCATGGAATTATTTTTGGAATCTGATCCCTTATCATACCTGTTCATTCTTACTGCCGCCGAATTTATTATCGCGGACTAAATTCAAGATGGCTGCAAACGCTAAACTTCGTGAAGATACTGTCTGCATAAATCGCCTTGTAAGTAAACTACCAGTGCTTTTTCAAAGTTCTCAATGTCTCGCTTTTAAATGTCAGGGCCCTCGAAGTCTACCAATGAAGTGTGGAGATACATTGAGCCTCGTAAATAGTGTAAAACAGTGATTTATTTGCATGGCTAGCCCGATGCGAAGCACCACCATTGAAAAAGCTGTTGGTAGCATCGGCTAACTAGCCAGATTTTGGAGTGCAGGGGACAAGCCGAGATGGGCTATGAGACATACGTTCACACTCGGTATCATGTTTCAATACACTTTAGGTCAATATCACACCGGAATTCTCCTTTAACTGTGCAACTCACCGAGTGTAAATGTGATGTTAGTATTCAGTTATTGCACTGTAATAATAGTATTGTTACATTGTTACTAATGCAAAGAGGTACCTAATTTATGGGTCTTTGCTACAACTGTGTTATTACATTTCAGTGCATTATCCTTACATTAACCCCCAACACTACTATGTTTTAATCCTTCTCTTACATGTAGTGTAAGTCTGAGGGGACGCTTTACTTTCTCCATTCTTTTCTTTTGTTGTGATTGTCTGCAGTGCTGGACAGTTGCCTTCTAGATTATTATATCTTCTTTCTAAAGGAAGAGTTCATGCTCCCCAGGGATTTGCAGTCACACAGGAAGCATCACAATAATTTTGTTAAAATACATGTACCCTCCTTTTGTGTATTCAGACAGACAGCTTTTTGTTTCTCTTGCTCTGAGAGTGTGGCTGTGGTTCTGTTGTTTAATCAGCTCCCCTGGTCAGCAGGTGTGTGCGGTCCTTCTCCTGCTGTGGGTTAATGCAGCCCAGCCCGCTCGACTGAGACTCCATCACCACCAGACTTGAGCTGACATCCTGTCATTCACTGGCTATTTCATTTGATTTCCCAATAGGAACCCTGTTTGCCTCAGTAAGGGTGAGGGTAATGACAGGTGTGATTGTGATTGCAGTGAGATGGCAAAAAACAACACATATTTGTACCATTTGGGAAAAGACAAGATAAAAGGAGTCCAGAAAATGGAGAGCTGCAGTATTCTTGTAAACCAGTAAACATCCTTGTGCCTGGTTTTGGCCAAATTACAGTCCCACTGTCTGGAGATGGCTTGATTAGGATGCCAGCTTTTGGTACAGGGTGGAGGTTTACATTGATTGATAATGGACCTACAGTTCCCATACTCTGTAGATAGAGAACCCTTTAAACAAAATGGCACTGTGAATGCTATTTCTCAATAGTTAATGGGCCTAATTGTTACTAACAAGATTACTTTTGAAGTTCATTTATACATTGCTTATTTGTGAGGTAGAACTTACTTTTATTAACAATAATTACTGCATAGACAGTGCCTTTATTTAACAGCATGTCACTTTTTTCCAAAATGGTATACAAATGAATGTGTATATCCGTCTCATAAAACACACACACACACACACACACACACACACACACACACACACACACACACACACATATCTTATGTTCATTTTATTGTAGATTCAACACCCATTAACTTAAGAAGCATTGAAGCATTCCAGGTTGTTTCTGTTCCCTCTACATTCCCCTCACATCTGAGTCTGACCCGCTGCTGACCGGCTGGCAGCCTCTAGTCCTGCTGGAGCCCTCTGAGCCCTTGACCGAGCAGGAGAAAGTGCTGTTCATATTAATTCAACAGATATTTCCACATTAATTGACTGCCGGAGTTCATCCTGGCATTGACCTTGTCGCCTGAGAGAGCGCAAAAGGCTTTTTTGGGGGGTAATTCAATAACAGGTTTTGTCTGGTCTCGCATTGAAACTACAAATGAAAATGGAGAAGGCAAGTGACCTTACAAGGTCAGTAGCTGACTTTTTCAAATTCCATTGGACATACTTGGTTTTTAGCTTGCATTTGAAGAAGTTGCTTTACTTAAAGACATTATGACAGGCTAGCCTGTGAGAAAACTCAAACATATTTAAAATCTCTAGCTTTGATTATGCCCCATGAGGGACCCATGAGTTTGGTATGTCTTACTTTTTTGTTAATGCGATGGCTGTTTGCTAACACATTCCTAATATCTTGCTGCACGTTGGGGAGTTTCACAATAAAAATAAAACAGTATGTTTAAATAACATTGAACATTATTCCATCACTCAAACAGATGTAATCTGTCATAAATGGGGGGGAAATGCCACCAAAACACTATCAGAGATGGAGGGATATCAGAGATATGGAGAGATATTTTGCCCCTTTAAAACATGAGTGAGAAAGGCTGTATTCAGGAGATTCTGACACCTCTGCAGAAGGCCGTTCACAAAACACTTTGCAAATAAGGGAGAGGAATAAATGCTGCCACTGTAGATTTGGGTATGTCATCTTTCAACTATATTCATAGAGATAATATGTGCACATCAATGGCACTGCCTGAAAGGAATGTAATATTTCTCTCAACCTTGGTGTATTTTTCTGAATCAATGTTGTCCTTCTCCACCATGGAAACGGGTCCTCCACCATTGGACCCCTCTTTCCCATGCACCCCAAGAGACAAGGAAAGGGGGAAAGGGGAGAAGAGAGAGGAAGAACTAAATTGCTGTGTCATAAAAGGGGAGTATTCTCTCTGTCAGTGGGGGCTTGGGCTTGCATGGGGTTTTCATGGAGACGTGCCGTGGGACTGGAGGCTAATGTGGCTCGGCATCAGGATAACATCAGGGTGAGGAGATAATGAACTTAAACAATAGGAGGCCCCGGCAGCACGACAGAGACTCTCTCTCTCTCTCTCTCTCTCTCTCTCTCTCTCTCTCTCTCTCTCTCACTCACTCACTCACTCACACACACACACTATTTCTCTCTCTCTCACACACACACACACACACACACACACCTCTCTATCTCTCTCTTTCTCTCTCACTCTCTCTCTCTCTCACTCTATCTCTTCTCTTTCTCCCAAATAAGCACTGCTCCACACACACACACAGTTTAGAAATAAACAATTAACTATCAGATTATGCCATTGTTGTAACCATTAATAGGCGTCTGGTCTTCTCTAATTTATACTTAGCCTGCTAACTAACACTCATACCGTGAGTGTTAACCAAAGATTCTTTTTCCAGCTCATTTTTTACACACACACACACACAGCTGGGAGGCAGTATTTCTTTTATTTCTCTCTCTCACACACACACACTCTCCATCTCTCTCTTTCTTTCTCACTCTCTCACTCAAACACACACACACACTATCTCTCTCACACACACACACACACACACACACACACACACACACACACACACACACACACACTATATCTCTCTCTCACACACACACACACACACACACACACACACACACATCTCACACACACACACACACACACACACACACTTCTACCCTCCTTATCTTTAGCTCTGTCTGATGAAGGTTGCCCCCTTTTTTTCATTTAATCTGCACCCATGCTTCCCTCTTCCACCACACTCCTTTCTCTTCCTCCCTCCAATGTCCAATGTTCTCTGGTATTTTTTGTCTCTTCTTTCTGGTACTTTCTGACTGGAGCCCAGCGTTCCTGCTGACAGGCAGGAGAGCTGGGGTGGCAGGAAGGGGAGGTGTGGGCTCAGAATGCCCTGCAGACGACTGCAAGTCATTTTCAATTTCATTCCTGGCCTATCTCAGAATGACCCTGTCCGCCTCTCTGCATATACCGTCAAGCTCCAACAGGGAGATTTCTTTTCCGTCTAGCTAACCCTCTTTTTCTCTGTCACTTTCTCTGTCTCTCTCTCACACACACACACACACACACACACACACACACACACACACACACACACACACACACACTTTCTCTCTCTCTCTCTCTCTCACACACACACACACACACACACACACACATATACACACACACAGACAAACACTTTCCATACCTTTCTCCTTTCCCTCCACCCTACCTTTCTCTATCCTTCTTTCCCTGCAGCTGTTGGTCCACAGGTCTCCCTGCCCCTTGTGCCAGACCTGTAATGCTTCCTGACATTACGGGTGTGTGTGAGTGTGGCTGTTTACTCCCTATACCTATCCCACTAGGGTGTCCTCAAAAGAGCCCTGGCTCTCATGCACTATGGATCCCATTGTTCCATTCCTCTCCCTCACTACCTGTTTAGACAGCATACCATTAGTGCTTGGGTCAGTTAGTGCTGATGCAGTCAAATAAGCATATGTGTTTTTGAACTAAGAGCTTGGAAGATGCTGAGACATACTGTAGGAAAGCCTTGGCCCACAACCAACCATGGGATTGCTTGCAAGAAACTATTAATTCTAGCGTAGCTAAGGCAGACGTCTTTTGGTGGTGACAGGGATTATAATTGAATTTTTGCAAGTCGCTAAATCCAGCAGCATTGTCTTTCTGTGGCTTAGCTTTGTGTTTGGTGATTGGAAAGTCTGCATGGTGTAACAAATCCTCTGCAAGTTAAGCCAGTCTGCTGGCATGAAAAGTAATTTGCTCACCTTGTATTGACACTTTATTTTTTTATTTGTTGTGTGTCAATTATAGAGCACTGTCCACATCCATGTTGCTAGTGCATTCATGTCAGCAAATATGTTTGCTCTTTTTTAGGCTGTGTATTGTGTACTGTATACAGAGAGGTATTGAACATGTATTTTACTGCTCTTTACTAAATTGCCCCAAAAGTCATCATTTAAATATCTAATTTAAAAATCTAAGCAGGTTTACCTGGAAAGAGTAAAGCCACTATTGATACACAGTATTTCACTCCCACCCATAAGCATGAACATGTAAATCAACAGATCATACTCTGCACTCAGTATTAGATTGGTTCTGATGATATAGTCTCGTGCTCATGGTACTTTACTTCTTGAGGGCACTGAAAAGAAAAGACCCCTTAGTGTTATAATAATATAACACTAACTAACTATTATTTTATAATAAGTATTATTGAATGAAACGCTTGACATCACACATAGATGTTTACAATATGTTTCTTGGCAGCTGACTGCTGAGTTATTGTTTGCTGCACATTCTCTGTAGACCTTACGATGAGCATTAACAAAACTCACTCGTATACATGGAAGTAGCTAAATAAAAAAAATAGCTTCAGAGAGAAAAAAACGTACCTGGAAAGCTATATTTCTTTATAAATCATTACTTTAATAACAGGGTTGCTGCTTGGAAAGAAAACAATTCTAAAACAAATATGTGCCCTGTGGGCATTGTTTAGTGTGCACAGTACGTATGTAATATTTCTTTACAGTACTAATGCAAAACACTTCACATTTTCAGCTTTCACTGCAGTAGTTGTTTGTGACAAAAACAAATACATTGGACACCTTCTTTGCTTTATGGGAAGCACCTAAATAATATCAGCTTCGTCACCAATCAGAAAAGGACCTGTGAGCGGCGTCACTGTTAGCTGCAGGTCTGCATGTTCTTTCATGCGTGCTGTATACTGACAGGAAGATGAGGCTGAGTCCAAGGATGAGTCCAAGGATGGCCACATGTACATGTAAGAGAGGGTCGCAAGAGCTGGATTAAGCACAAACAGCCACTAATTATTGAAGTGCACACCAAACAAGAGTTTAACACGTTGAGGAAATACTATTTGTCTTTTTCTGATTTGTCTGGTTTTATAACAGAAAATGTTTTAATGTGTACATCCCTATGGGAGTAATAAACAGATTCAATTATGTAGACTGAAGGTAATAACTACAGAGCCAACAGAACTTGAATGTTTTTAATGTTATAGGAAAGTATATTTAGAATTTCCATTTGGAAAGCAAAAACTTGAACCAGATATGATGCCTCTCCCAACAAATGCACCAGAAAAGAAAGGCATAAACAATTGAGTTACAACAGCAAGAAATGCACAGTTCAGAGATCCATAGGCCTACTGAGATGACATAGAGTAGCAATTTTGAATCTTGAATTTCCCCTGGGGATCAATAAAGTATCTATCTATCTATCTATCTATCTACTGTTTAACTGTGAAGCACCACCAGCATTTCCATGTCATGTCACTAGCACGCCATAATTATTAGGATTTCCACATAGACAGTGATACGAAAAGCTGGTGGAGAGACATGCAGGATCACCATGTTAATCCTATCAAGCCTGATTCACATGTTTGCCCTGTCGTCGTTACACACCACACACACACACACACACACACACACCACGAGACACTCATCCTTCTGTCATCACCACGCACACACACACACATAAACACACACACACACTGGTCCATTTAACACGCCACACATGCGTTTAGCCACTAATTACCACTGCGCCATGTGTACCTACTGATTATGGTTTCTGAGGGTCCATTTGAATTATTTGAAGGGTAATTTGTTGCCTTGTTGGCACCATTTGATGTTGATTGGTGACTACGCCTTCATTGGCATTTTC
>NC_063194.1:23206850-23229350 GCF_017589495.1 Alosa alosa
GTTTGTCTTCCTTCCTCTCTCATTCTCAGACTCAAAGTTATTTCATTTTAATGGCATTTTGAAAACAATATTGACAAAGCAAGTATTTAGGACAATATGCACTACTGTGCTGTAAGATGTCATGGTAACATCACAGTGTCTTTCTCTCTCATACATACAGACACACTCCTACACACAGACATATGCACTCTGATGGGGCACTAGTTTAGTCTTATTTGTGGGCTTGCTTGGGATTTTTTTAACCTTCCTTCTCTCTTGATAGCCTGACAGTCTCCGTCAGTGGCTGTATGTTATTGTCCCTCTTAAGAACTAAGCCAATAACCCTCACAGATGTAATTGACACCTCCTGGTAAGTGATTGAGTGCGAGAGGCTGCAAGGGCTCAGAATAGTATAAATAGTCACTGGATGTATCATGTTAATGTTGTTTACCTTTTGACAATTCCAGGCTTCCCCTGGTACTATGTCTATGGTTTCACTAACACAACACTGAGCTGTTAGTAATTCCATTGGGCAAAGTCTGTGAATGCTGGGCACGAACAGATCCCTCATGCACTTGCTGATTTGACAGTGAGGCAGCCCTATGTGCTCAAGGACTTAATGGGAACACGCCTTAGAGTCTGTGAGTCTGTGAGTCCATGAGTATAGATAACGGTCAGCACCTCTGTGGCATGCTGTAGGCGTGAGATGTGTTCAAATTCAGCGGAGGTGAAAGTCTGGTGCAAACTGGTTTCCCTTGAACTTGAAATTTAATGTCTTAGTGCAAAGCTGGTTCAATTCAAACTGTAACCTTTAGTCCAGCATTGAATGTTCAATGAGCACTACCTCGGGCAGTTTGCGTGGGTTCGCAAACATTCCTGGCAAACTCAAAGTAGACGAAAAACTGTAAACGAATGTGTTTTTGGCTTTGTTTGCTAATTTGAATTCACGGCTGATTTGTGTTTGTTTGTTTATGCAGTCCTCCATATCAGCGTAAGGCATGCTGCCTTCAGCTCTCGCTGTCTTTCATTCCTCATTAAGAAAGAGACAAAGACCCTGTCTCCCAATGAACCTCCCTTGTCAACTGGGCACGTCTTCGGCCTGTTGGAGCATAGATGCAGCCTTGAGGTGCAATGTGTGGATACAGTAAGGAGGTGAAAACAGTATGGAAGTATGGTGAAGAGCAGAGAAAGAGAGAGGGAGGGAGGGAGGACGAGAGAGGACGTGATTTTTAGTACCGATTGAAATTCGCCTTTTTAAATATGTCAAGTGACTGACAGGGATGAGAGAAAACAGCCTCAGTCCTCCATGACCATGACTTCCCCACATTGGCCATTCTCTTTCACCCCTGGCTGCATCCTCACTCTCCTCCCGTCCGTCTCAATTTCTCCTCCTCCTCCTCCTCCTCCTCTCTTTTCTCTCTTTTCTCTCTCTCTTTCAGAGCTCTCTTTTTCTCTTTCTCTGGGGAACTCATGGATCCTCACACTCCCCCTGTTACATCGCACTCTTCCCTTTTCTCCTCTCTCTCTCTCTCTCTCTCTCTCTCTCTGCTTTGCCCTTGTTTCCCCAGTTGACATTGAAAGAGCCCTGTTTTGTGTAGCCAGAGGCTTGTGAGTTTTATTTGTGTTAAAAAAAGGAACGCAGGACTTTTTCCATTCGTGATCACGGCTCAGTGCCACAACCCTCCCATCTGGACTCTCCTGCTTGGGTCGCCCCATGTCAAGTTCACCTCGCTCCGATTCGCTGGGTCAAACGGCACGTCGTGACACGGACCTGGGAACAGCCGCCGTCGGGGTCAGGCGACAGTGGCTCGGCGACTCCGGCTAGAGGAACTTGCCAGGCTTTTAATACCCACAAGCTTTCTCCATCTGCCCACAGATCCTATCGAGCAGTCTGGCATTGACTCTGTTTTTTTTGTCCTACCCTGCTTTCTCAGTCGATACCCCAACCAGAGCAGTAGAGAAACAAGAGAGAGAGAGTGTGTGTGAGAGAAAGAGAGATAGACATACTTCTCACTCTGGTCTGAATCTGAAAGTGTTTGTCTCCATTTTCTAAGGATTAGGTTTCTGGGCCAAGTAGTAGCAGAGGCTCAAGTCATTTGCTCTCAGTGGCTTGTTTTCAGCCTCATCAGGGTGAGTGGATGGCTTATGTGATTTGTTCATTGATTGATTATTAGTGTGACTGGTCCTCAAGATTCAAACCGATACACATTGACATTAATGGAGGTATTCAGTAATCAAAGTAGGCCTTTTGAGAAATGGGCCCTCTAACACAGTTATTATTTCACTGAGTGGTTGTAGTTGGGCTGAAGTAAGTGTTCAAGTGAAGAAATAAAGTATATTTAAGCAAATGTTTACCAATAGTGAAGTGTCATGCATACACTGTAGTTTAAATATGGATAAATCCTTTTGTAGTGTTTCACTGACAATCTTCCAAAATCTTTTGAAGATGTAGAATGATACATGGAGATGATTCATTTTTGGTAAAATGTGTGAAAAAAAAAAAAACATAAGACCATTTGTATGTTTTTATTACGTTATTTTATGCGATTGACAATGTGTGTGTGTGTGCCATAATTTGCGCAACCTCTTGAGTCAGATGACTCATCTTTATTCTTGTGTTTACCTAGTTGTCTGGCCATTCATCTCTTTTAATTCCACCCCCTACCCCACCTCAGTGTTCTAATCACTGGTATTGGCAGAGGCCGTGCTTTTAAAGACACTGTTTTGCTCCACAGGCACTAGGTGTCTGACCTGCTTGCAGATTTCCAATGCCGCGTACTCAGGATCCGACTGAGCCTGTGAGCCTGAGCCAGAATGTGTGTGTGTCTGTGTGTGTGTGTGTGTGTGTGGTGTGTGTGTGTATCTGTGTGTCTGTGTGTGTGTGTGTGTGGTGTGTGTGTGTATCTGTGTGTCTGTGTGTCTGTGTGTGTGTCTGTGTCTGTGTCTGTGTGTGTGTGTGTGTGTGTGTGTGTTCACGTTCACTTTGCAACTGTGTACTGAAGACCACATACAGTTCTATGGCTGGTAAAGTGCAGTTAGGTCCTCTGCACAGTGATCCCTCTGAAAAGGTGCCAGGCTCTCTCTCACTCAGACATGTGACTCAGCTGAGCTGTGCTCTTTTGCCATCAGCGTGAGCTCACGCTCCTTTTTCATCTTTTGGAAATCGCATGTCAAGGAGCAGCTCAGTAAAGCTTTGGTGTCAGGAGTGGAGGGAGGAGAGGGAGACAGAGATGGAGGGCAGTTAAATGGTGTGGGAGCATTCATTATCCTAAACAGGTGGGGATGAGTCAGTATGTGTGTGTGTGTGTGTGTGTGTGTGTGTGTGTGGAGGGGATTAATCATTTTGAGGGCCTTTTTTGGTTGGTGTCCTTTCAGGTATTTTTTTTTTTCAGTGTGGTTTTGCTTGCATATTTTAACAGTGTCAGCTAATGTCACAGATTAGTGTGTGTGTGTGTTTGTTTACATGTATGTATACCAGTGCATATTAGCATCTATTTATGCCGTTGCATGTCTGCAGTTTTTCGCATGTTCGTTTTGTGGAGGCAACTGACGGCAATTGCTGTGTGAAAAGCACTCCAAAGCTCTGAACCAATGCTTTTTGACTCATGTTTATTAATGAGTCTTTGCATGCCTTCACCATTACACACTCTCTTTCTCACACACAATCACATCCTAGATCAAAAAATGACGAGTGACGTTTGTGCCCTTAAACCGGACCATGGGCAGAATACCAATGACCGCTAAAGTCGTGTCACTGCAAACCATATCATGAATATTTAACCACGCTTACATAGTTTAATAGCATCATAAACTATGTGTATGTGTGTAATGTGCCACGTTGGTCCAACATGTCGGGGGTGAGTTATATAGTCTCTGTCCACTGGGTTACTGCTGGACGAGCTCATAAGCGGGGGTTTATAAAGGGTGGCTATGTGTCACTGCTGTCATGATTAATCCTCAGGGAGTACATTGGATGTTACAGCCTCGGAGTCAATTCAATTCAATTCAACGTTGCTTTAATAGCATGACTTAGGTACAGTGTTGCCAAGTGTTGCTGAGTCTCTCATGACATAGGAAGCATCATGTGTGTAAATCTGTGTGCGAGTTTGTTTGGCTATTTTTGTGTGTGTGTGTTTGTCTTTGTGTGTGTGAGTGTGTCTGTGCGTGTGTTCGTCTTTCTGTCTATCTGTGTGTGTGTGTGTGTGTGTGTGTGTGCGTATGTTTCTGTATGTGGGCGTTGGATGGAACTCTTAGTTGGCCCATCACTCAGAGGGCTGGCATGGAACCCCATTTTGTGGAGCCAGATTAGCTTTGGAAAAAGCCACAGGGTCAGCCTTGTCTCTACCAAAAGGCCTCTGTGTGTGAATGTGTCTGTGCTATTGTGTGAATGTGTGTGTGTATTTGTCTATCTGTGCTTGTATCTGTATCTGTATCTGTGTTTATGTGTCTGTGTGTGTGTGTGTCTCTCTCTCTCTCTCTCTCTCTCTCTCTCTGTGTTTGTGTGCGTGTGTGTTTGTGTGTGTAGCTGATGGAGCTCTTAGTTAGCCCATCAGTCAGAGGGTCTGCCATGGAACCCCATTTCATGTGGCCAGATTAGCTTTGGGAAAGAGCCACAGGGTCAGTCTAGCCTCTGCCATTTCTCTTGCTGCTATCTGATTGGCTGGCAGGGCTCTGAACACTATGTCCTCATCACTACACCTACAAGTGTGTGTGTGTGTGTGTGTCTGTGTGTCTGTGTCTGTGTCTGAATGTCTTTCTCTCAGTTTTGTGTGTGACAAGTACCTGAAGGAGTACTGGGTTTATATTCCAAGTAGCTGGCAAAAAATGGCAAAAAAAAAGAAAAATGTGTTCCACTGCTGATTTGACATATTGTACTGGGTTATGAAATATTGCAAGTCTTTGCTTCAACAATTTTGCAGAATTAATGAGTTTTTTACATAAACTTTCTCAAACTAATGCTCTGGAAATTTTGTAATAACCAGAATGTATTATAGAAATGTTCTGCTACTGGGGCAACAGAATCTTCAGAAGTTATTTTCATGGGGAATGACTCAAAGCTCTGCAGAAATGTTGGCAATCCCAAACAAGGTAAACAGGGTTTAGAAGAGGTGATACCTATCTACCTATTCAGACCAAATACTGTTATAGCACTACATGGTCACATTTGGGAAGCTAGCAAGCAAGTAAGGTGACATAACTAATGAATGCAAAGCTAAAATGGCATGTTTCAGGAGCACTTTGCAACAAACCTGAACTGTGTCAAGTTAAGTCTTGCTGGCATGTCAGTTATATGCCTTAAAATGATCGCATTGTTGTCTGTAGGGCATGTTTTCAAAATAACCAACCACACCAGACAAAGCCATGGAGTTACACTGTGGGCCAAGCTGGAGTCAGTTGGAACACACACGCACATATTGTAGTTTTATGTCTTGTTTGACCTCTCCAATTTTATCTGAACATTGTTAAATTTCCAGACTCTAGTGCACTTTCTGTCTGCAAGCGCGGCGAATGTAGACAGTGATGCATGACTCATGCCATGTAGTGGCTGTGGGCTGTACCACTCGTTCCATGCAGTCTCATAGCCATGCCAAATGAGAGCCCCCATGCTGCACGGGCACCAGCACCTTATCTTTGGATGTGTTCAGCACCAGAGTGCACTTGTTCTGTGTCCCAGGGGTCACTTCCCCTTGGTTCATATCTCTTGCCCTTTTCCTCCTCACTCAGTTTCCTGTTTATTCTGGTTTGAACATGTATCGATGGATTTCACTTTTTAACATTTTTGTGCTGGAAGCACAGGGATGTAGTGGTAAAATAAGAGGTAGGTAAACTATGATTTCTGTGATCACAGAACAGAGATCACAGGTGGACTGTGTTTTTGCC
This sequence comes from Alosa alosa, assembly GCF_017589495.1. Classification (NCBI taxonomy): domain Eukaryota; kingdom Metazoa; phylum Chordata; class Actinopteri; order Clupeiformes; family Clupeidae; genus Alosa; species Alosa alosa. Next base: position 23,212,710 of record NC_063194.1, read on the forward strand.
GCTTGGCACATGTATTTTTTTTTAAAAAGGCATTCAGAACATGTTTGATGATGGTGGAGGTTATTGTCCAATGTTTATAACAATGTCAGTGGTATTACTGTAAAAGGTTCCTACATATTGTAAATGAGGATAACACAGTATGTTTTTTTAATGTTAAAAGTTGCAATTGGTGAATAAACTCTTTTGAGAGGTGAACAAACTCTAATAAGAGGTGAATAAACTCTATTTCTGAAATGTCAGAGGTGGATAAACTGTGTTTACTTGCATTTAGCCTCCACTACATCCCTATGGAAGCACCTAAAAAGGTATTTTGTTCGTCTCCACAATTGTCTCACTGTAATAATTAAATAGCAATAAAGCAATAATTTCACTGGCGTCTATAGTTCTGGTCATTGTCTGACAGTTGTGTTGGGTTGGCTTGCTACTTTAGTGCCAGCTGGCCTTCTTAGAAACTGGCTGAGGAGATTGCAATGCCCTCCACCCTCAGACAAGTTTTAATACTCTTCTAAAGGTCTTCAGACACATTCAGACAACATCACTATAATTGAGGGGGTCCCCTGTCACTGTCAGATGTCCCCTTTTAAGTGTCTGCCATTTTCAAGGAAATGTGGTTGTCTTGTGGTTGTGTGGTAATAGATTTATAACATCACATCTTTACTGTTTTCAGAATATTGGTACTGAGGCTGTCCTGAATATAAGCATATGTGGCACTTTTGGATCAATGCTTTTTAGATAGGTGAAATATACAGAAATATCAAGGCATGTCATACAGTTCTACCTCAAAAGAGTCTGACAGGCCTCAAACTCCATAGGGGTAAGTTGCTGAAGCAATGGTTGGGCTTATGAACGAGTATGCTGCTTGAGTTCCTGCCCTCAAGGGCTCCCTCGATGACCTCATGTGGCGTCACCATGAATACAAACACATTCCACAGAACAGCAGCGTAGCTCCTTTCCAAATCAAATTAGTCTTGCCAGCCAGCTTGCAAGCAGTATAATTACCTGGCATACCTTTGCATACATTTGTGAACATTAACTATCTGGCCAGATGATCTATGCGGGCCAGAGGACGCAGAGGATGCTGTGTTGCAGACTGGTATGGCGGAAAGGAACGCATATTTAATATTCTCAGGCAGTCATTCAGACAGACTTTGGAGCTTCAGAGCGGGCTGAGCACATTCACTTACTGAATGCATATTTATGTGTCAGGCGCTGGTGAATGGTAATGAGAAGCCAACACACACTATGTCTGATTGAGTTGCGTCTGTGTTGCGAGAAATCAAAGGAATGCTATTTAGATTTAATAGACCTAGTTTTTGTTTTTGACCTAGCGGGGCCACATATTTGATATCCAGCAGGACCACAGAGCTTGTGTCAGATGTGCTGTAATTGTAATGCTGTTATTCTAATTAACTTTTATTCATGCTTTCATGCACTGATTTCAAACTCAAGAAGTATCCTCCAAATTGAAGTGGAAATGTTGAAAGAGAATCTCAACAAAGTTAGACACAAAATAATTTAAAAAAAAACACTAGTCTGATGCCACATCACCCTAACACATTTGCTAGCGTGAGCTGTGGGCATTAAGTGTTTTGCCTGAGGGCAGCTGTTAGAAGTTGACCGCTCCTTCTCTTCACCAGCACATCGGGGATTCAGACCAGCTACATGGAACATGGAGCACTCTGTGTGATTCTTAGACCAAAAACACCAAATGCCAGTGTTTGATCTTTTGCAAGGTCGAGAGACATTGCAGCTCATTGTCTTGTTCTCGCTCTGATACAAAAACTCCTCAACCCTGAAAGAGCACTTTGAGTGAAAAATACATTCAGAATGAATCTCCTCGCTTATTTTGTTTGGCTGGATGGTTATCCTTCAAGGCCTAGTCCAGATCTCCTAATTTGGCGAATAAGGGCAGGTAAGAAATGACTTTACTGAGGAATGTACAATTATATCAGCAATTATTTCAGTTTGTCTAAAACCTACGAAAAAGGGTCATGCTCCTAACTGCTGCAGCAACGTTAAAAAGAATAATATCAGGCGTTCTGGGAGGGCAATGTCAGAGACTCCATTTTCAATGGTGTAGTGTTATATTTTAAAATTAGATTTTGACATCTGAAGGTAAAATAACTATATTAAGTTGCTTTAAAATGGCTATGCATTTGTCCCATGACAAAGATATCGGCTGCACATGCGCTTTGACATGGAGCAGCAGTAGTCTTTGTGTTGTCATGGCGCTGGTCAGTGTTGCATGGAGCAGCAGTAGTCTTTGTGTTGTCAGTGTTGCATGGAGCAGCGCTGGTCAGTGTGGTGCATGGAGCAGCAGTAGAGTAGTCTCTTTGTGTTGTCATGGCTGCTCAGTGTTGCATGGAGCAGCAGTAGTCTTTGTGTTGTCATGGCACTGGTCATGGCTGGTCAGTGTTGCATGGAGCAGCAGTAGAGCAGTCTTTGTGTTGTCTTTGTGTTGTCATGGCTGGTCAGTGTTGCAGTAGTCTTTGTGTTGTCATGAAGCTGGTCAGTGTTGCATGGAGCAGCAGTAGTCTTTGTGTTGTCATGGCGCTGGTCAGTGTTGCATGGAGCAGCAGTAGTCTTTGTGTTGTCATGGCGCTGGTCAGTGTTGCATGGAGCAGCAGTAGTCTTTGTGTTGTCATGGCGCTGGTCAGTGTTGCATGGAGCAGCAGTAGAGCAGTCTTTGTGTTGTCATGGCGCTGCTCAGTGTTGCATGGAGCAGCAGTAGAGCAGTCTTTGTGTTGTCATGGCGCTGGTCAGTGTTGCATGGAGCAGCAGTAGTCTTTGTGGAGCTGGCAGTGTTGCAGCAGCAGCATTCTTTGTGTTTTGTGTTGTCAGTGTTGGAGCAGCAGTAGTCTTTGTGTTGTCATGGCGCTGGTCAGTGTTGCATGGAGCAGCAGTAGTCTTTGTGTTGTCATGGCGCTGGTCAGTGTTGCATGGAGCAGCAGTAGTCTTTGTGTTGTCATGGCGCTGGTCCAGTGTTGGCATGGAGCAGCAGTGTTGCATGGAGTCAGCAGTAGAGCAGCAGTAGTCTTTGTGTTGTCATGGTCAGTGTTGCATGGAGCAGTCAGTAGTCTTGCATGGAGTGTTGTCATGGTCAGTGTTACGGAGCAGCAGTAGTCTTTTGTGTTGTCATGAAGCTGGTCAGTGTTGCATGGAGCAGCAGTAGTATTTGTGTTGTCATTGGTCAGTGTTGGAGCAGCAGTAGTCTTTTTGTGTTGTCATGGCGCTGGTCAGTGTTGCATGGAGCAGCAGTAGTCTTTGTGTGTTGTTGTGGTCAGTGTTGCATGGAGCAGCAGTAGTCTTTGTGTTGTCATGGCGCTGGTCAGTGTTGCATGGAGCAGCAGTAGTCTGGTTGTGTTGGTCAGTGTTGCATCATTTTGTGTTGTCATGGCGCTGGTCAGTGTTGCATGGAGCAGCAGTAGTCTTTGTGTTGTCATGGAGCTGGTCAGTGTTGCATGGAGCAGCAGTAGAGCAGTCTTTGTGTTGTCATGGCGCTGGTCAGTGTTGCATGGAGCAGCAGTAGTCTTTTTTGTTTGTGTTGTCATGGAGCAGCTGCTCAGTGTTGCATGGAGCTGGTCAGTTCCATGGAGCAGCAGCAGTCTTTGTGTTGTCATGGAGCTGGTCAGTGTTGCATGGAGCAGCAGTAGAGCAGTCTTTGTGTTGTCATGGAGCTGGTCAGTGTTGCATGGAGCAGCAGTAGAGCAGTCTTTGTGTTGTCATGGTGCTGGTCAGTGTTGCATGGAGCAGCAGTAGAGCAGTCTTTGTGTTGCACTGAGGCCTGAGCATTGGGAAGCCAGGAGACCCAGATCCCCTGCTCTCTGCTCTGCCAAATCTGTGTGAGGGTGTTTGCTAGCAGACTGGAAGATGATCCATATATTTTGTTCACATTCTGGGAGCAATATGGTGAGTAGGAGTGCTGAAAATTTATCTAAATCTGTTGCCAGTATTCAGCACTGGTATGTGCATGCTTTTGGGTGTTTATTTGTGTCTGTGTTATGGAGTGTGTTTGTGATGGCTGTCTACAGCAAGCTGCTCTTGTAGCGCTGTGCACATCTCTGCCAACGGGCTTGTGTTGAGGCCCATTGCACTGGGAAGGTTTGCCGCGTCCCCTGCCAACGTCAGTGGGGGCCAAGACACGGCGCGTTGCTAGGCAATCTCTAGGTTGGGACCCAAGACATGCGTGGCTGCCATGGCTCTTTGAGCCGGTCCTCTCCCAGGCCCTGAGGCTGCTCCAGGGCCCCGGGGGACACCCCCCAGGCTGCCGCTCACTGCCCTGTCACTCACCAATACACCACGGATCTTGTATGTTTATGTTTCACAGTTTCACTGTACAAGTCCTCCATTCTGACTCCAATTGAAAAACATCAGATGTATAACTAAAGCAATAACTCTGCAGCGGTAGCTTCCAGCACTAAAGTTAGTGATTAGTTTATTCAGCAGTCAATCAGCTATGAGATAGTCAGAACTGACAACCTGGCTTTTGCCTGAATGCAATAAACTGACATAAATAATTTGAGAGTGGAATAAATCTGGCTATCACTGGCATAGCAATGACAGCAAATGGCTGTTTCCTGCAAATCGGTCCAAGTGGCAGTAAATACAGTGAGAACAGAAGAGGGCCTAAAATGGAACCCTAGTGCACATGACAGGAGAGCAACATTCAAGAGAACACCATCAGTAACTGACCACAGAGCTATCTGATAGATACAGACGGGGTGTAGTAGTTACTTGTATACTCTTTGATTACATCTTCAATAACATGAATAAAAAGTAAAATTTGGACTGAGAGTTGTCTTTGTGCCAGCAGAGTTTAAACAAATTGTACAATTTCAAGTTTTGTTCATCCCAGCAACACTAACAAATTTGTGTCACAAATGGAGAACAGTTTTCAATGTCCAGGCTGTTTAGTTTGGTGTAGCAAGGTAAGCCTAATGCCATAGCGCCACATGCTCACATGTGAATGGACGTCCCCTAGAATCCCCATATAAATATTTTCAACAAGTAATGTCAACTAGTTAGCTTAGTCACTGAAGATGTAAAGTCAGCTAGTTTTCAAGTTAATGAAGCTAGCATCAAATGTTAGCTACCAGATCAGTTTGCCCTCAACACTGGGATAAGACTTAAGTTGATAACGTACAGTGGACAGTTAGGTAAACATAATTCTTTGAAACCTTTGTGAAACAAGCTGGACCCCACCTGAATTTCAAATGGGCCCATAACCTAAACACTAAACTAATGTATAAATAAGGGGCAAACTGCTCAAGTGCTTTTCCCTTATCCTGCAACACTCCAACCTTTTGGGTAATGCTGTATGCTCCACTGTGGCAGTCAGGCCTAACAGCCCCCTTGAGTCGGCAGTGATCAGCACATTTGTACCTTAAATGCAGACTCAGCGCTGTGCATTGCATAGAACCCAGATCTTGTGTATATATACTGTATAAACAGCTTTCTCGTATATTTTTGATAAAAATGGAAGCTTAGAAATAGATCTAAAATTAGAGGGCAGAATCAGGATCCATGCTTTTAAAGCAAAGGCTACGCCTCCACTTGTTCATCTCTTTTAGATTCATCAGATTCTGACTAGCGTATCAATAACACTGAAATCAGCTGAAATGAACCTCCATAACAACCACGGGTGCATTCATTCATGCTAACATGCAGATTAAGATACCGTTGTCCTGCTGGAAAGATATGGGGTTGTGTTTGGAGAGCCGCGGGGTGGTTTGTGAGGAAGGAGAATTGGTTAGGAGGTGGTAGCCATTGCAGCCCATTAGCCCGCGGAGTCCCACCGACTGCCTCCTTCTCGCCGCGGTGAGTGAGTGTGAATGATCCATTACCAGCTGTGAAGACGGACACCCATTTCTTTTCTTTCCAACTCTTTTTCCCCCTGTGGCGTCCCTCTCCACACCTCCTCTTATTGTCTATTCACTCCTTTTTGCCAGAAAAAGCAATTTTCAGCCCACTGTGAGGACACATTATCTCTCAGATCTGATTATCATGTCTCAGGATGTGTGTGTGTGTGTGTGTGTGCGTGTGTGTGTGTTTGTGTGTGTCTTCAGGTGAGGATGAGAATACGATTGTAATTCGTTGTGATTTGGTCTTCTTATTTATTTGAGGTAGTCATGAAAGAAGTTCTCAGGGCAGGTGCATTTTATTGATCCCCAAGGGGAATTGGGAATGGGAAGATCCACCAATATATAATGTTTACAGTGTTAGAGAGTGTGAGTTACTCTCAGTGGGACACACTAGATAGAGTTTTCAGAACTATGATGAGGCAAAATAGCAGAAGCGAGAGGAGGAGGGCTTAGAGTAGGAGCAGGAACAGGAGAGAATGAGAAAAGGAGAGGCGAGGGAGAGCAAGAGGGAGTGAGTGCCAACCTCAAATGAGAGATGTGGGACAGAGAGAGAGAGAGAGAGAGAGAGAGAGAGAGAGGATGAGTGGAAAGAGTAAGAGTGTGAAATGGGGAGAGAGATAGAAATACAGAGAGAGAGAGAGAGAGAGAGAGAGAGAGAGAGAGAATCACGCCATCTCCTCTCCTCTCTGGTCCCTTTGCAAGTGTCTCCACACCTCGACCTCCAGGTTGCACCACCATAACGCCACTCTTCGCACTCTCCTCCCCTTCTTACGTAAGCCCTTCCCCTGCCTGCTTGGCTGCTAAAAATACTCCTCCAAAAAAACAGCAGCCCAAAACACAGGACCACTCCGAGGAGGAGGAACTTAGATCCCCCGTCTCCAGTGTTTGACTGGAAGGCCCCGGCTCTGCTACTGGCCCTGTGCACCTTCATTAAAGCAGACAGTTATTCCCCCTCAGATGAGAGGCAGATGCAGTGCACCGAGCCCCAGTCTGGCTCACTTCATTTGCACTTGTTTTCCATTTTTTACCCGAAAGCATGCATAGCTTATGCTTAGAGCTTAGGGAAAGGAGAGAGAGAGAGAGAGAGGCATGGTAAATTTGTATCTGTGTGTGTGTGTAAGAGAGAAAAAGATGGAGAGAAGATTTGAGTCATTGTCGGGTGCAGTGGAAATGTAACATAGTCTTTTCTGTATTTGTGTGTGAGCCTAATGAGGATTACTCAGAATGGTTTAACATGCATAAAAATTGAGCAGAACCCATAACCAATCACATTATAGTGATTATGAGCTTACATTGTTTGCCCATGAGGGAGACATTCCGTTTCTTTCTGAATAGTGCCATCTATCGAGAAACCGCGTCATAAACCCCCTGTATTTGTCAGTGACAAATAAAATTGAAGTGATTCAAAACTTAAGTGTGTGTGTGTGTGTGTGGGGGGGGGGTGGTGTATGTGTTTGTGTGTTTACACGCTCGTTTGTGTTCGCACACGCATGTGTGTATGTGCACGAGTGTGACAGAGAGAATCAGGGTGAAACTAAGAGAGAGAATACAAGCTATGGTGGTATTGTGATAGGAGTCATAACAATGTTTTGTGTTTTTGATGTTAAATAGCGTGTCTCACTGATTGCATGTTTACTCAAGAGTTCTATGTGTGTCCCTGCTGTGCTGTTAAACCTGCTGTAAGAGTTTATGCATACAATGTGGAGCGGGGGGGAGGGGGGTGGAGAGAGAGTAGAAGGGGAGGAAGAGTGTGTAAATGTGTGAAAGGGGGAGAGACAGAGAGAGGAGAGAAGAGGGGGTGATGGCTGTGTCTGTGTGTGTGAAAAAAGAAAAGAGAGAGAGAGAATGTCGTCAGACACATGGGAAATGATGGTGTGTATGTGTGTTAGAGAGGGGGAAAGAGATAGATAGAGAGAGAGAAGATCATTTAGAGCGAGAGAGGCAGGCTTTGTTAAAGTATCCCTTCCGAAGGAGTGGCATAAAACAAGGCAGTGATGTGACTTCACTGGGAGAATGATTCCTGCTTTTCTAAAGCCCTCTGAAAATGATGAAACAACAACAGCTGCTCACTCAGGCTGACGGATTCAATAAATAACACGTGTGAGTAGAGACTGAGCCCCTCTACGAGAGACCTCTCCTCCTCTCCCTTTCTTTCTTTTCTTCCTTGTCTTCATTTTCTCTTCAATGTGTGTTCAGGTGTGTGTTCGTGTGTTCGTGTGTGTGTGTGTGTGTGAGGGATATTGCAAGAGTAGATTACATACTGTTCCTTATGCTCACTCTGTGCAGCCAGGTTACACACTACCCCTCTGTGCTGACAAGCCTCTTAATGTCAGTCAGTGTGTGACTCACTAATCCTCTCTCTCTCTCTTTCGCTCTCTTTGTGTGTGTGTGTGTGTGTGTGTGTGTGTGTGTGTGTGTGTGTGTGTGTGTGTGTGTGTGTGTGATTATGTGAATGCAGAAATCTCAGTGGGGTAGATTCACACTTTCATCTCACAATGTTAGATATGCATTATCAGCATGACTTAAACCACTGAAAACCACTGTTGCTAAAATAGAATAAATCATGGTCACACTTGCTTAGAATGTAGGGGCTGGACAGCAGGGGCCATTTCTGTATGCATGATTTCCAGCCTGCCCTGTCATTTCCAGTTGGTCAGTTGGTGAGTCCTGTTCATGAAGATGGAGTTTGAGAGAGCAGGTTGTGATTAGAATGGGAAACCTCGAAGTCATTGCCCTGTGCTCAGGACAATGTTGCCTCTCTCTCTCTCTTCTCTCTCTCTCTCTCTCTCTCTCTCTCTCTCTCTCTCTCTCTCCTCCTCTTGAAAGTAGGAAGTCTTTCTCTGGCTGATGGTGCAGACTCAGGGTTGTGTAGTCTCCTGCTGTGAGCAGATCTAATGGCTGATATCTGTCAGACAGTGTATCTTTCGGCTGATAGCCAGGCCGCCGGGATCATCAGGTTCTCTCCTTACGGCTTGCTTGCCTTGCTGGCGCTCAGAAAGGGATCATGCGACGACTATTGTATTTATTTCTAAATGAAGGCTGACTCATAAGACATTTAGAATGATGGGATTAAGATGTTTTAGGAGGTTTTGGGGCCTTGACTCTTGAAAGATGTCTTTATAGCCGCTTAAATCTGTCAAGTCTTAAGTGCACTTGAATGATTGGTATTCATCCATTAGTTTAAATATGGCTACTTGAAATTTAAGAACTAAGAGCTTCAAAAGCAAGGAGCACCATTTATTACATGGCAGTACACCGTTCGTTCTGCATTTTAATCATTTTTTGGAAAAAACTTTAATTAAGTAGGCATATTTGTTAAATGAATATAAATACAAATCTGGTAGAAAAGCGTTGTTAATGGGTAATGCGGTTTCTTTTATCTTTTTTTCATGTGTTTCCTTTCATCTTCAGGGTGCCATTAGACTGACAGGGGAAAAGACAAAGCACTGTGTGTTCTTAAAAGGCCTGACACGGTACCAGGAATATAAATATATCTGTATGTGGGTGCTCCTTGCATGGTATAGTCATGGTATAGTCGAGTTGTTGAGAGAAGGATGTTGCAAAAGCTCCTTAACATTATGGATAACACCTCGCATCCACTGAATGAACTACTGGTCAAACAACAGAGTGTTTTCAGCTGGAGGTTGCTCCAACTGCGCTGTAGCAAGGAGCGTTATAGAAAATCATTCCTGCCCACTGCCATAACTATTTACAACAACTCCCCTTTGTGCCGCGGAGAGAAAATCTTATGCCGAGTCAATGCAGTTTACAACCTCTTTAACAGAGACTATATCCAATTGTATTTATTTTTTAACTTGTATGTATGTTTATGTGTGATATATGTTTATATTATTTATTGCTGCTGTTACACCATCATTTCCCTTTGGAGATGAATAAAGTAATCTATCTATCTATCTATCTATCTATCTATCTATCTATCTATCTATCTATCTATCTATCTATCTATCTATCTATCTATCTATCGGCTTATGTCTGCACTTGGACATTTCATGTGAAGACATAATCTGGCATAAGTGAAACATCAAGTCAGATCAGTTCATCTTATATGATTTTCCAAACAATGACAAACTACTTCTCCCATGTCATGGTTATGATAAACTACATCTCCCATGTCATTGTTATGATAAACTACATCTCCCATGTCATGGTTATGGCAGGGTTGTGGCACTCATACAACAGAGTTTTTACCGAATGTTGTAGTGTTCCACTGGCTCAACTGGTACAGTAGTGGCAGCAATCTCTATTGTGTTCACCTTCCCTGGACTATGCCTTTGGCTAAATGTGCTTGTTTCACTAGTTGGCCTGTCGTTATGCTTGCCATAAGAGCATGTTTGGCTTGGTAGCTGGCCTTGGTCCTGTAATGTCTGGAGCGGATATCGCTAGAGCGAGCAATGTCTGCTGGCCCCCAGGGTAAACCAGTACTGATTACTACGGCCCCAAAAGGAGGGAGGGCCCTTGAAAAGTCTGGAATATATGCATGAGTGGGGGACATGGGGGCCCATCGGGACTGCCTATCAGGACTGGATCTAGTGCCCCTATGGACGAAGGGAATGTGAATGTACTAGTGAAATGGGGAGGAAGAGGAGGAGGGGTGGACAGGGCAGCACTTGGGGACATGGCGAATGGATGAGGAAGCAGCTTTAAATCCCCTAGAAGGTGGAGGAGGGGTGAGTTCATTGCTGTCAATCAACCGCAAGGGCTACTCCTGAACTTTTGTTTAGAAAACCACATTAAATGAATGTCTGTAAGTGATACTGCCATGTTCCGGCTACCTCCGTGTTCTTCCCCATGGTTCAGTGATGTAGAGCTGTGCTGGGTGTTGTAGGCCTACCTCTGGCCCTGAACTAATCAAAAAGAGTGCAGTCGTCTCTCCACAGGCGGTGTGGTGTCTGTGAGCAGTGATGCTTTTCAGTGTTTCTCTCCACTGAAAATCATTCCCAGACAATTCACAGACTACCACACACCAGTGAGCTCTGACAAAAGAAAAAGAAATCAAATAAAAGGATCCTAATTCTGCCATTACTCACATCAGTGGGACTCTGCTCTAGCTAAATATCTCGGTAAAATACAAAGGGGATTTCCCAGAGCCACATTTCTGGCTGGCTGTTAAACATACTAGGGCACCACGCCAGAGCCAGAAGGGATATGTTCGCTTGGCTATCAAAATGATCGCTTGTTAAGAAGAAATCACACACCGTCAATTAACATGTCCCTATGAAACATACTCCTCTTCAGCTTGAAACTTCACACACTCGGTGGAGAGTTCCACATGTGACAGCTGGCACTTAGTCTTGAAAGACTTGGCTTAATTCCCCCCTTTCTTGATGGTGAAACGTCTTCATTGAGTGGCGCTGGGGCTGGGGGAAAAGAAAGCGGCCCCCTTTGGTTCCTGGTGTGTGTCTGGCGTGTGTGTGTTTACTTGCTCCTCAGCGGCATTTAAAGATGGAGCCCCTGTGAGCGGATGGTAATGAGTGAGAGCTCAGCTCTGTAATTGATCATGCGGGGGATGTGTGTGTGTGTGTGTGTGTGTGTGTGTGTGTGTGTGTGTGTGTGTGTGTGTGTGTGTGTGTGTGTGTGTGTGTGTGTGTGTGTGTTATGTGTGTGTGTGTGTTATACATGTGTGTGTGTGTGTGTGTGTGTGTGTGTGTGTTTGTGTTGTGTGTGTGTGTGTGTGTGTGTGTGTGTGTGTGTGTGTGTGTGTGTGTGTGTGTGTGTGTGTGTATGTGTGTGTGTGTGTCTGTTGTCTGTGTGTTATACATGTGTGTGTGTGTGTGTGTGTGTGTTATGTGTGTGTGTGTGTTTGTGTGTGGCGGTAAATGGTCTGGGGGAGGCTGGGTTGTACTGCACTCAAGATGCTTGCGGGAAGTCTTACAACCGGATGAGTCCTCTTATTTTTCCCAAAGCCCACGCCGGAATGCTGAAGAGGATGGATCCGCTTCGCGCTGTGAGCGGAGCTAGATTGCTGAGCCTCATACCACTCAACTGCCACGGTTGAAATGACATTCCCTTCTACACCTCTGAGTAAGAGTGATATAAATATTCAGAACAACCCAGTGGATTTATAGTGAATAAAATAATCATGGCTTGAATATTGCCGCTGTGTAATGACCCTAAGTCTGTTATGCTGTTAACTGTTATGCACCATGGAGCCACTGAGTCTAAATTGAATTCAAAACTAATCCATGGTGAGACTGAACTGAGGAGAGAAAAAGTGATGCAGCAATAGGGTGGAAAATAATTTGTGACATGAAGCCGGCAGAAACAAAGAGGTTTTGCAAAGTCCAGTCCAGTCAAAGTCCAGGAAATTGAGCTGGCACAGACCATGGCGTGAAGCATCACGATGGATGTGTTTTCACTAAATTAACTGTAAACTAGGCTCACTGCTAGCAGGTTTTCCCCCTCACAAGCATGAAGCCTTTTTTAAAATTAAACTTAGCAGTTTTGTTTGCATGCTTCAAGTAGCATGATTGGAGACTGAGAGGAGTCCCCATGATACGTAATGACTGAGCAACACCTCCTGTCCCCTTCAGCCTCTGCACTCTGCACTTGTAAAGGTGCTTTACATTGGAACAAAGGAAAACATCAGAGTTGGATTCTTGTGGAGTCAGGTGGGGCTTTGGCACTTCAGGGCAGGAGCAAATGTCAGGGAAAAATATTTTAAAGCATTGGTGGATTGATTTTTGCCCGAAACGTGATCATGTTGTTGGAAACACAGATTCAATTTGATAATAGCATTTAATATCTTATTTGTCCGTTTTTTTTGTATGAGGGGGTACACCTTTCAGTGATTGAAATTAAGAGCTTAATTGGCTCTGAATGGGGAAATTACATTCCCAGCTTATTTCACATAGTGCTCTGAGACAAAGAAAGCCAGTGAGTCAAATCACTGACCACAAGATACACACTCTCTATACAAAGCAGCATAAAACAAAACACATTACTTTAACTGCTGCTCCCACTTGGCTTTGAAAGAGTTTGAAGATTTCTCATCATCCGCATTCTCCATCTCTGACAACAAACCCAGATGTATTTTAATAATTGACAGTATTTCTGTCCCTGTGAGTTTGCTTTAACTCAAGCTTATGTGGGTGGAGGCCTACCACACTGCAAATAGTGTTGCCGAGTTTCGGGAGAGAAATAAGCAATCCGGTCTGTCTGGTTGTTAAGTCGTGATGCAATAATGTGCCGATAATTCTTTTTCCTAGTCCAACTAATCCCAGAGCTGCTTGTTATTTTCTATAGACAGTAAAATAAACTACTGTATTTTGTACACTATTCAAAGTAGCCTGTATGAATGAATGGTCATTTTATCACTTACTTGCTGCCTCAACCTAATAAAATCCTGGACGTTACCTTTGACTGTATCTTCTAGCTGCACAGTTACACTAATTGCTCTAATTTTTTACCATCACTAAAACAGAGGTTTACAGGTAGTGAAAACCGGCTGGCTGCGCTAGTAAATGGTTTTGGACGAAAAAGCGGTTGAAAAGTCGGAACCCAAAGAGACTTTAAAAAAAAATGTGGCTAAAGAAATGTGATATGACAGTCTATGTAATTTGCGACACTCACTTACATGTTGTCTTGCCTTGCTTTGAGACTGTGAATAAAATGCCCATAGCATATGCCTCACTGAATCCTGCTCACTTCTCATGTGTTTTAGTTCTGCATGATCTCTGTATTTCACACAGAGAAATCTGCACACTGCATTTGAATTGTTGGTAAACTAAACTAACTAAATCCATCACTGGTGCACCATTAATTGCATGATTTGTTTTTATTTGTCTGGAGAAGAAAATGGGCAGACTGATTGGAGCCGTGGACAGACAGCAAGATCAACTGCAGTTTCACGTAACATCACAGGTATAATGAAGAGAAACAGGACAGGGGGGAGCAAGCCCAAATGAGCAACTCAACCCTTAGAAACAAACTTCCAAAATACTGCAACCTGCAACTACCAAAATATTTAAAAAGCGGCATTACAAAAACAAGCCCAAAATCGCTTATAATAAGCAGACTTGGCAACTGTGATGGCAAAGCAGACTGCTTGTTGCCTGACAAAGAGGAACCTAAGGGATGATGAAGATGTTTGATGAAGAGGAGTTGTGCAAGCTAATTACAGTTTCAGTTGGTCGTAACAGTAGCTAATTGCACAGTCGTTAGTTATGGAGGTGATATTTCTTTGCGGTGTTATGATTCCAAGTGATGCTGTTGCTCTATCATCGTAACTCCTCTGCAGGTGGTGCGCTGGGATTGTGGGATGTTGGCTCACAAAGCTCTGCATCAGCATCAGTCCAAATGAAACCGTCTATCCACCCAGTTATGCTAGGAAGCACCATGTGGGGACTCTTGGCCGGATGCCTGCATTTCTCAGTGTTTATTATAAATTGTGTGTGTGTGTGTGTGTGTGTATATGTATGTTTTGTTGCTGTGAGTTCAGGTTCTGGGCTCCATAAAGTGCTTTGAGACTCTCTAAATTGTTTTTCCGCTACATGAATAAAATTGGATTGAAGTGTGTGTGTGTGTGTGTGTGTGTGTATGTGTGCATGTGTGTAAGTTCAGGTTCTGGGCTTCATAAAGTGCCTTGAGACTCTCTAAATTGTTTTTCCGCTATATAAATAAAATTGTATTGAAGTGTGTGTGTGTGTGTGTGTGTTTGTGTTCTTGCAGACATTTGCACATTGGCCTAACATTATACCTCCATCTGAAATCTGTATTCTTGTAAATGAGAGCAGAGCTTTTGAGGACAGGCGTGAGTGACAGATTCTCTCTCTCTCTCTCTCTCTCTCTCTTCGTTTCCTTCGCTCCCTTTGACACATAGGCAGATTGAAGGCAGCCTTGCTCCATTGAGACACATGCACTTTCACACAAACTTTCTCCGCCACTCCCTGCTATTTAAGTGTGGTAATTAAACCCACAGCTTGCTCTGCGCTATCTCAGTGATCTCTCCTGAGACCCAGCCGTGACAAACCGACAGCTGTGAGTGAGTGGTGACAGCTCTCTGTCTCTCTGTATCTGCTCTCTCTCACACAGTCTCTCTCTCTCTCTCTCTCTCTCTCTCTCTCTCTCACTGTCACTCTATCTCTCTCTATCTTTTTATCTCTCTCTTTCTCTGGAAGCATGCTGTGATGTATGTGCTATGCTGGCTGCCTCTCACTGTGATTAAAGGCTTCTTTGGGGTTCACTGTCTGCCTCAGTAAAAAAAAAAAAAGTATTTTGTGACAAAAAATAAATAAAATGGTGTGTGTGTGTGTGTGAGAGAGAGAGACAGTACTGAAGTAGCACTAAAGTGTGCTCAGCGATGACTAATTGTAGGAGGTCTTGAACATATACAGCCTCACAAGATGGAACAAGATGGAATAGGAATAAATACTGTGGGTGTGTGTGAGAGTGTGTGTATGTGTGTGTATGTTCACATATTCAACAAGATCCAACTTCCCTCCCTCCTGGTTCTAAGACTAAATTGAATTCCCCCTGTCAGACTGCTAATTCAGAGTTGCTGTGTGATGATTGATTTTTATTATGTCAGATGAGTGGGACAGCTAATTAATGGTCCCAATGTTACGGCCCAGCACGACATCTGATTCGCTCCCAATTCATAAAGTATCCATTTATACTTCATTATACCCAAAAAATAGAGATTGTAGTGTGTAAAAGGCAAGGCGTGCGCTCGCGGTGCATGCACGCATTACAAGCCAAGATCTAATAAATCTGTCCAGAATACAGAAAACTATCTCTAAATTTGCAGCATTCTAGAAAGTTCTGTTTAAAAGAAGCTGGGACTAATTAGTGTTGGGCCTGTATGTTTAATGCCTAAGTGCCTGGAATGACTTAATGCTTACTATGGGGTTCTGAGCAAAAATTAAGCTTCACATTCTTGGTGTGATTGATCTGAAAGTCTAGACCTTCCATTAACTTCCATTGCTGAGTATTGAATGGTGAATCTGTGAGCTGCTGATCCGCATGGGAATCCCTGATTCCAGATGGGTCACAGAGGGGAACGTCACCAGATTGGATGGGCAAAATAGAAGGCTTAATTAGATGGACACACTTCCTGAATTATGCACCAGGTATAGATCAGTCTCACTGTCAAGAGGCTCTTTTTTTGCAGTGGCCTCTTTTTTCCTAGAATGCTTGTTACTGGAATGACATGGGAATTCAATAAGCTTTGTATGCTATGCTGTGTTTAATGTTTAATGTTTAAATGTTTAATGTTTGCATACTGCATATATTGTAGTTTGAGTACTATGAATCCTGCTGGTGTGATAATACTCATGGTCCATATGATTGTCCCCGTTTTGCCCACTAAAGCATACCTACGGTGTTGTGTGGTTTGAGCTTTCAGAAGCATGTGGACAGAGGTGCCTGCTTCTACAGTAGTGATTCCCCCTCCTCTCCGAATCCCCCTGCCTGACCCTGGGGGCCCTGCCGCTAATGTGCTTAACACTGCTTACCAGCAGTGAAACATCTGTGCACACTGACTTCACATTAATTCTCCCAGTGTTCACAACACCTTTCTCTCCCTCCCTCCCTCCCTCTTCCCCTCTCCCCCTCTCTTTCTCCCCCTTCTCTCTCTCCCCCTCTCTTTCTCCCCCTTCTCTCTCTCTCTCCCTCTCTGTCTGACCACAGGGGCTCATTTATAGTAATTTACATTTACAGTTAGCAGCCCAGCAGCCCAACACCTGCTCTAGCGTTCACGCTAACCCTGCTCTACTCCAGATAACAGGGCATTAACCCGCTGGGCTTGTGTTAGCACTGGTTA
>NC_063194.1:23234350-23239350 GCF_017589495.1 Alosa alosa
CACACACACACACACACACACACACACACACACACACACACACACACACACACACACAGGGATGCACCATTATTATACTCCCTGCACCAATTGAGGTTTGCTATAGTTCAAACCTGCATCTCCCAGAAACAGGTACATTCTGAAGGGAGTTCAGTAAGGTCAATATAATATGAAAAATTAGCTCTCACTTCTCTCTCTCTCTCTCTCTCTCCCTCCCTCTCTCTGTGCGTGTGTATGTTTGATATCAACAGTCACCAACTTTACTCTAAAATGTTTTGCTGCTCACAGCTCCACCTGGTGGTGTTAAATATCAGGACAGGCGGTGGCGCACTTCACTATTTGATTTGCTATCAGCAGGCACAAGCCTCCGCAGTGAATGGCGTGATGAATTTAAAACATGCGACTCGGCGCCTCCTGAGCCCTGCGGGACTCTGTGCTGCGTGGGTAAAAGGAGGTGGGCTCTGTACTGTAGGCTGAGTTTTCATGCCCTGCTGTCAACATAAAGAAGCATTCGCTTTGGCATGTTCATGATGCCAACTAACTAACTAACTGTACTGAAATGTTCTCTCTCTCCCACTTTTCTCCACATTCTCTCTGTCCTTTGCTTATATATGTGTGTGCGTTTGTGTGTGTTTGTGTGTTTGTGTGTGTGTGTGTTGTGAGCATGCTTTATGTGGAGAGAGAGCATTTGTTTTGGGGTTTTTGTTCAGCTGCCCCCACAATGTCTGGTGCTTGGTGCAGGTACTGCATTGCCACTGAGTTCCAGTAGATGGCACACCAGGGTTAGAAGCAAACTAAGAATATAACAGGTGTTTCATGTCCATCAGGGGATTGTATGTGTGTGTGTGTGTGTGTGTGTGTGTGTGTGTGTGTGTGTGTGTGTGTGTGTGTGTGTGTGAGTGTGCTGAGAGAGAGGGAGAGAGAGTGTATTTGTATGTGTGTTTCATCAAAGCCCCCAGTTAATAAAATGTGACATTAACCGCTGGTATTTTTTTCCCCCTTCTCACAGTGAAAGGTAGAGGTTGGGTCAATGTCAAAGCCCAGGCATGTGGTTGTGTACACATTACATGTTTGTGTGCCAGTCTTCCTTATGAACCTAGCAAACACCCCTCAGCCAGTTTGAAGAGCTGTCAATCCTCACCTGACAGACAATAATAGCCTATGCTCATGCATCTGTCACCGTGGAAACACATAGCACCTCATTTGTACTGTTCGTGAGGGGACTCAAAATAGATCGCCCAAAGTGTATTAAATCTTCACTCACCCATTGTGTGTGGACGCTGATGGTCAAAATGGAGGTGATTAATTTGAGATGGAGTGCTGTGGGGATGAGGGGAAAATGAGAGGAGAGAAAAGGAAAGGAGGTGAGGAGAGGGGGATCAATATGTCTGATTTCCTCTCTTCTTTCTCTCTTTCACCTGTCTCAGCCCTGGCCTCAGGAGACAGCTTTATATGGAGTAATACTCACGGGGAGAGAGAGAGAGAGAGAGAGAGAGAGAGAGAGAGAGGGTTGAGTCTGAGAAAGAGAGAGGGCGAGGAGTTAACACACAGAGAGGAAATAAGCAAGAGATTGACAGAAATAATGTAAACGTCAAATAAAGTGTATAAAGGAGAGATGTGCAGGCAGGAGGCCATGAAAGATGAGAGAAGAGTAACAGATGAGAGAGAAAGAGAGAGCAATACAACATGTTTCTGAAAGTGAATGATTTCGAAACTGACAAAAAGATAAAAATACATACTGACATGTTGTGAAGGCAGAAAGACAGAGAGATCAAAAGAGAGGGATGAATGAAGCGATGGAGAGAAATGGAAAGATAATGAAAAACTGAGAGAGATGTCAGGTAATAAAGGAGAGATGAGGAGGAAGAGCTGCAGGGCAGAACTGTGGTGTGGTGTGTTGGTGTGTTGTGGTGTGGTGGTGTTGGTGTGGTGGTGTTGGTGTGGTGTGGTGGTGGTGTTGGTGTGGGTGTTGGTGGTGTTGGTGTGTTGTGGTGTGGTGGTGTTGGTGTGTTGTGGTGTGGTGGTGTTGGTGTGTTGTGGTGTGGTGGTGTTGGTGTGGTTGTGTTGTGGTGGTGGTGTTGGTGTGTTGTGGTGTGGTGTGGTGTGGTGTGTGGTGTTGGTGTTGGTGTGTTGTGTTTTGGTGTGGTGTGTTGGTTGTGGTGTGGTGGTGGTGTGGTGTGGTGGTGGTGTTGGTGTTGGTGTGGTGTGGTGTGTTGGTTGTGGTGTGGTGTGGTGTGGTGGTGGTGTTGGTGTGGTGTGGTATGGTGGTGTGGTGTGGTATGGTGGTGGTGTGGTGTGGTGTGTTTTGGTGGTGGTGTTGGTGTGGTGTGGTGTGGAGTGGTGGTGGTGTGGTGTGGTGGTGGTGGTGTGGTGTTGGTGTTGGTGTGTTGTGGTGTGTTGGTTGTGGTGTGGTGGTGTTGGTGTGGTGTGGTGGTGGTGGTGTTGGTGTGGTGTGGTATGGTGGTGTGGTGTGGTATGGTGGTGGTGTGGTGTGGTGTGTTTTGGTGGTGGTGTTGGTGTGGTGTGGTGTTTTGGTGTGGTGTGGTGTGGTGTGGTGGTGGTGTTGGTGTGGTGTGGTGGTACGGTGCGGTGTGTTGGTGTGGGTGTTGTGTTGTGGTGTGACGTGGTGTCATCATATGTCACTTTGTCCCCTGTGTCCTTTAGGCGGATGAGGCACGACACCATTTAAAGAGGAGGCTGTAAAAGTCCACCTTACCACTCTCTGCTCCCTCCCATCGGGCTTCTCTGCTTCATGCACAACTTTATGATTGTGTTTTACAGCCAGAGTTTGTGCCTGCTCTCACCTCTCACCTCACAACATCTGTGTGTGTGTGTGTGTGTGTGTGTGTGTGTGTGTGTGTGTGTGTGTGTGTGTGTGTTTGTTTCTCTGTACCTGCTTCTCTAATAATGTTTAACAATGAATGTGTATATCTGCTCTATGTGTATTTACAGTTTACAGGGACATTTTTTTTCTGTGTGTGTGTGTGTGTGTGTGTGTACTCAGAGACAACACAAACACATTCCTTGTGTGTTTATAACAAGTGATTTACACTCCTCTGTGTTGCGATGTGTAGATAAAACCAAGGCCCCCTTTTAACTGTGTATGTGTGTGTGTGTGTGTGTGAGAGAGAGACAGAGACATAGAGCGAGAGATAGACAGAGAGAGAAAGAAAGAAAGAAAGAGTCTATTCATCTCTTTGGATTAATTTCAGCACTATATGGTGTCAGGAATATCTTTGTTTTGTGTGAGCATTCAAGTGTTTTTATTTGCTCCATTTTATTGGACTGCAGCAGAACCCTCTTTTGCACTCCCTCACTCACTCACTCACAGGGCTTGGCATCATTCTCCCTCTTGGTTGCACTCTTTATGTGATTCTGTGTGTGTCTCTGATTATAATGCTTCTGTCCATCAGCCTTCTTTCTTTTTATGTCTGTGTTGTTCAGTCTTTGTCTTTGTTCAGAGATGCGGCAGTTTGTGGTGTTCCATATAAGAACAGCTAACAAATGATGTTGTAGAAACACGCCTTGTGTACACGTGTGTGTGTGTGTGTGTGTGTGTGTGTGTGTGTGTGTGTGTGTGTGTGTGTGTGTGTGTGTGAATAATCGCTGTACTGCTGCAACCAGGCACACACCTCTCACCCTCCTGTAGTCTCCACACTACAATGCAATAAGTGTGCATTTCTATCTTCGACACACACCGGTTTTGCTGCAGACCAACACGTATCTCAGTGCACAAGCTCAACCACTCAGTCACGATGTCTGAAATTATATCTATGTTGAGTAAATTGACAACAAAATATCATTGTTTTCTCAGCCCTATGAGTTTCATAACACTTTACTCTCTCTAAATATCGTTTCCTCAGCTCTATGTGTTTCATAACTCTTTACTCTGTATAAATAGCGATAACTACCTGCCTTAAAATACTGTCGCTGGTAATCTAATATGCTCTGATTCGCTGAAGCATGAAATAAACAAAACTCTCATTTTATTTGTGGCTCTCCAGCTGTATTGCCAGAGAGCAAACTTGCAAATCAAAATGTGCATCTTTAATGTAAGTCCCATAAGTGTCTGCTAAATTGATAAATGGCGTAAATCGATTTTGCTTTCTCTTGACCCCAGGGCAGTGCTCGATAAGTTACATGCACACATTCTGTCAATATGCACAGGTCTGCACGAATACAAAACATCGATGCTGGGTGGACCATTCTGATAAAGAAATCTGTGTCATGTGCTCCGTGTATGACCTAGTAGCCTCGCCTACGTACGTATACTCGCTGTTTAGCTCGCAGTATATTAGTTCTCCCCTCTCTCACTCCTGAGCCAACTGTTCCCTCCATAGCCTAGAGCTTTACAGTCATCTGCTGTGTGGGATATGGAGATTATTATTTGTCATTTGTTATCAGTAAAGATGCCACTGTTAACATTTGTTTTCAATAATAAGATTTCATATTATGTTGTACGTGTAAGTTTGTTTGGATAAAACAATTAAGGTAAATAATTTAAACTATAAACTCTATCACTATTATTATTTATTATATAAAAATAAGCAAACTGCAACTCTGAAGATGGCTTTGCTGTCTGCTGACTAACATGTCACAGCATCAGATTAAACAAATAGTGGCAGAAACATTTGTTGGTTGACTTTGAAGTATGAGCTGTTTAACAGCATGGGTGATGATGACGCAGGATAATAATGAGTGTGCCTTCACAGTTTGTTGTTGATAAAGTTCATAATGCATAGTGATATTTGCAAGTAAAAGTTCCTTTGTGTTTATATGATAAATGGCTTTTTTTAATGACTTCTCATTCTAATTACCAAGCGGCTACATTATTTGGAATGCTTTCTGTGACTTTTTTAAGATGGTGGTGCAAACAAATGGTTGTTGTCCAGTGACTGTCACTGGGAAATTATTTTGTAGTTTGTCACTGAGAAAGGAGCTTTTCAGCAGAATAATTCACAAAATGTAGAGTTATGGCAGAATGGTAAAAACAGAATGTG
>NC_063194.1:23244350-23259350 GCF_017589495.1 Alosa alosa
GTGTGTGTGCGAGTGCGTGCATGTGTCTCTGTGTGTGTGTGTGTGTGTGCAAGTGCTTGCATGTGTCTGTGTGTGGGTGTGTGTGTGTGTGTGGGTGTGTGCGTGTGTCTCTGCGTGCGTGTGTGTGTGTGCAAGTGTGTGCATGTGTCTCTGTGTGTGTGTGTATGTGCGTGCAAGTGTGTGCATGTGTCTCTCTGTGTGAGTGAATGCGTGCATGTGTCTGTGTGTGTGTGTGTGTGTGTGAGTGCATGCATGTGTCTCTCTGTGTATGCGTGTGTGCGTGTATGTGTCTCTCTGTGTGCATGTGTGTTTGTGTGTCTGTGTGTGTGTGTGAGTGTGTGTGTGAGTAATAGCCATCTTTGATCAAATCCAATCACAAGCATATCCAATTTTCTGTACGATTTTCCCTCTGCGAGTGAATGCTCATGCTGTACTCTGTTGAATCTGGGATAACTGACCTGCAAATCAGGACAGCAAACACACTTACCCCGGCCCCATGGCTTTTAGCAACCCTCTACAGGATTCCTCCATGGAAGGCAGTAATGTGTCCTCTAAAATGACGCCTGTTGCCATGAAACCTGTGGTGTTTGTGATGATGGGTCGTGTTTCATATTGCCATAAGCTTTCAGTTATTTGCCCCATCAATCTTGTCAGAAAATGGCATTGAAAAGTACCTTAAATAAACTGAAGCTGTGGTTTAGTGTTGACTCAAGGCAGGGCAAGGGACAGTTTGTCTGTGTGTCTAATAACTGATATCGGCTGTTTTCATTGGCACATTTGTGTTAGTGCTATGGCTATGCTTTTGAATGTGGGTAGCGAGGTAACCATCAAATTACACAACCGTCAAGCCACTGATTCCACTTGCTTAATGATGTATTCATATCTCAATGAAATCATATATCAGATCTTTGCTGTAGTGATGGTTGCTCTGTGGACTTGTTCAGTTTTAGTACACCTTCTCATGACTATTATTTTATAGTAGTATTGACCATGTCACTACATTTCCAATGGGTAACATACACACACACTTTTTCCTGGTTATGTGACAGTCTAGAGGTGAGACACTTAAAAGGGTAAAGATGCGATTGAATGAAAGATTGCTGAAATGTAAAGTATGTATTTTACAAAAGGAGAATATATAATGAGAATAATAAAAATAAAAGAAAACGTTGACTCAGAAATCTGCATCAGGGCCAGGCCAGTCTCTCACTCTGGCAAACCCGGCTATGGTGGCTGGGTTGAGCATGGCAGGTGACAGAGCACAGCGAGCGTAGCATCGGAGGAGAGGAACAGCGTCCCTTTTATACAGCCATGCACCCAATCACCAGCAGGAACAGAATGGCCAATTAGTGTGTCACCACCACCAAGACGTCCTGCAACACAGCCTCCACACAGACACAGAACGGTTCCGTTTAAAAAGAAGCCGACAGTTTGTTTGGCCCCAACAGCGATAGCATGGACAGTTAGCTTGTTTACTGTTGATTCCACTGTTGCAAAGCCAGCTTCCAGGCTCATCCGTTGTCTTACTATGGTTGTTATAGTTACCATTCATAAGCATTGATATGGAACGGTGATTAAACTTTTTTACCAGATCTAGGCTAGGCTACTGTACTTCATAGGTGTCCCGTTGTTCATAGGTATTCGTTGTTCAGAATTAATAGCCACCCCACCAACCAATCAGAAAAGAGTATTTCTTCTCTCCGGGTGATAAGCAAAGATTATAGAGCTCTACTTTAAAATCTTTGGTGATAAGTAAGGGATAACAACCGCCGAGGTGTCCTGTTATATGGAATTAATGGACGTAGTCCATTAATTCCATATAACATGACACCTCAAAGGCCGTTATCCCACTTATCACCTGGTTTCCACTATAGGCAATAGTCATGCCTTTATAACACACGAAGGAAACAAGCGGTTCCGTTTAAAAAGAAGCCAACTTGTTCAGTTTGTTGTAAAACTTTTATCCATTAGAAAACACAGAAAGGAAAGGGCAAGAAATGGATAGTATAAATTTGTCGCCAGTGAGATTTTCATAGGCACCAAAGGCACGGATGTTTTGCACCTGTTTGTATACAAGTGTTCTATACTGGCTCTTATCATTCTTGATTTCAGACTGTGAGCATTTTGGGATTGAATATTGAATGGGATATTTTTGTATTTTACTAATGTTGGACCCAACATATCTCAATACTGATTGCAATATTTACTTCCACAATTAGATTGAATTTCACAATTGCAAAAAAGGCCATGGCAAAATCTCATAACCAACTAATTATCCGGTGGCAGCTCATTTTCGGAATTCAACCATCCAATTACCTTGCTAAAATACATAGGGATTTAAAAAGTCTCCCTACCTCCTACAGGGGGAGATCTAAACAATGTACTCGACAAAAGAGATCATTTCTGGATCAGTCATTTGAAAACGCTATCATCCAACGGTTTAAAAATCGATTTGATTTAATGTGTTTCTTATAGTCTAAAGCTTATTTACTAGGAATGCAAATCAAGTTATCTATGATGCTCATTGGAGCTGATGTCTTAAACTTGTCTGCTTTGATTGGACCAGAACAACCAGGAGCTGTGGACTTTTGCAACAAACAAATAACAGGCTCTAGGTATAGTATTAGTATATATACTGTTTTGATCCCGTGAGGGAAATTTGGTCTCTGCATTTATCCCAATCCGTGAATTAGTGAAACACACTGCACACACAAATCCCGGCGCAGTGAGCTGCCTGCAACAACAGCGGCGCTCGGGGAGCAGTGAGGGGTTAGGCCTTGCTCAAGGGCACTTCAGCCGTGCCTACTGGTCGGGGTTCGAACCGGCAACCCTCCGGTTACAAGTCCGAAGCGCTAACCAGTAGGCCACGGCTGCCCCTGGTGGAGGTAGAAGTACGGGTTTTTTTTCTAAAACCGGCTGATTTATGTTGTTCTGTCGGAGCATAGTGTCCGTTTCAGTGAATATGATCAAAAAAATCTTGCCAACTGCAGTTATAAGGCCTTATAGGCCGAAACATAGTTGTTAAGTAAAGACCTGTCATATTGAGCTTGAGTGTGCGGAACTTTCTTACCATTTAAACTTATTGCCAGTGGCTAGCACCTCCCTAAAAATCAGTTGGTGTGCATTACTAATACTTCAAAATCGTTACAAAATCTCATAACCAACCAATGGCAATAATCCGCATATCATAATACTCAAGTGTAACCTCAATGTTGGACTACATTGCAAGGCGAGGGAAATCAACCCAAACAAAGCGTGCTTCCCACAAAGGGAGAGTTTGCATTGGCCACTCACCTTTTCACGTGTATGAACAATGGACAGACTAGTGGAGAGTTAAATGGTAATGTTATTATTACAAACTCGTTTAATCTGACTCCATTTAATTAATAATATCACCATTCAATTACCAAGTCACTAGTTCATCAGCTATGGAAGAGCATGGCATGGCATACTACGAGAATTGAAGTATACGATTGGTAGGCAAATTAACAATTTATTTGACACTAAGCCTTAAAGGTAAATGTAACCAATATCAATCTCACTTCAGTTGAATGTAAAAGTAAACTCACAGTCTACTGTAACAAAGTGAAGTAAAGTAACAAACAGTAACAAAGGAAACTTAACCAACTCACAAAGGTAAACTTATCAAATTAACAAGTTAAGAATGACAGATACAACAGGTAAAAACAGTATACCAAATAATTTACAAACCCAGAAATTAAAAGATAGGAAAGAGGGAATGACAGGGGAAGAGGGATAGAGAGAGAGAGAGAGAGAAAGAAAGAGAGAGAAAGAGAGGGAGTGGGGCAGGCAGAGCCTGGCCAGCCCCAGAGAAGACCAAGAGAAGAGGTCAAGAGTCAAGACCAAGAGAAGAGGTCAAGGAGTCAAGACCAAAAGTGAAGAGAGCGAGTTTTCTTCTTAGCGAGAGCGAATATTGTTCTCTTTTATCAATGACTTGGGCCACCCCTGACTCATCAGGGCTGTTGATTATCTGAGAGGGAGAGATGTGGCCCAGGTGTTATCATACCTTTAGAATACAGTGTAGTTCTTAGTCTACAACTATGCACAGATACATTAAATTGTGATGAAACCATGATCCAACTGTTGTCCACATTACAAGTATTAATTCAAGACCAAACTTGAATGTATTAATTCACAACATACATTTACAGAGATACAGTGATTTCAGAGGTAACCAATACTGTATGATAATTAGCTTGGCCTGGCACCCTGGGGGGTTAGGAATTTCCTTTGTGGGGGTAGTATGTGGCAGACCTCTGCAGCTTTGTTTTGAAATATTGGCTTTGCAACTGCAAAAGGCATTCTTTAGAAATGTAAAAGAGTTGACCAAAAGACGGGGCTTACAACATAATGAGCTCTCTATTTAACTGATGTTCGAGGTACACATAGCATCAAAGCAGAAACAGATTATTTTGGGCTTCTGTTTGCATATTCCACATTTTAGCAGAATTCATGGCAATGCAGTTATACACATATAGAACACTTTACACATTTGTAAAGTACTTGGGTTCCACACATACGCCATGGTAGCTGGTTGTGAAAGACGCGCTAGGCGTCGAGAACTCTTTTGTTTGTGACACAGGTAACTGATTTTAGTTTCTGTCCTGGCTCTTCCCCCTGAGCTCTGTGTTCTCTGGGCTTTCTCTAACTGCTCCATTTCTTTTCTCACCCCTCCTAATTGGCTTTTTTTCTGCTTCACACTATCGCACTTCCCTGCCTCTCCTTCTTTTCCTTCTCCTCCTCTCATCCCCCCATACCTTCCCCTCTTCCTCTTGACAACAAAAGAGAGGCGGCAAATGAAGAGAGGCTGCTTATTGGTTTTGAAGCGGAGAAGCTGGCGTCTGTGTCCACACAATGAAGGCCATGGATAATACGCCAGGCCAATTAAGTCCAACAATAGCACCCGCCTCTCTCTCTGGCTCTCTCTTTCTCTGTCTGTCTGTATGTGTGTGTGTGTCGGTCACTTTATGGCAATCCCCCACACCCTTGTCCCCAGCCTCACGCCAACCAAGGCTGTTTCATCAATGCAACAGGAAACACAAACACACACACACACACACACACACACACAGAGTGCACAGATCACACAGATCACACAGAGTACACACTCTTCTGATTTCTTGCCTAACTTTCTTATTCTCTCGTCTTCCTCCTAAAAAGTCTTTTCTTGTTGTTTGCCTCATCGATCATTCCATTCTTTGTGACGTATGCATCACTAGTATCAGGAAGTTGGACTCTCTGGGAGTGTTCATTTCGTAGTTCGATTGTGAGTTTCTTAAAACCACCAGAAGAGAGATTAATGCTGCTTTTATCTCCCTTTATAGTTAAACTGGAAGACCAATAGCCCTTCTCATTGTCATTTATCTGGTGGCAATCAGCCAATCAACCTTGACCACTGTCCAGCAGTAAATAGACAAGGAGCATCAGAATCATGTGGCAGGGCAGAGGAACCCAGCTTGACATTGGCTTAACACCAGTCAAATCAGACCCTAAGGGAAACCGCTCACTCCTTTTACTATCTTCTTGGTTTTTGATTAGTAGACAGGCTGGCTGTAATAACTTTCAGTTCGATATCATATCTTCTGGGTCATGACATGCACACCTGCCTGCATTGTGTCTGTGGCATGGAGATCAACCGAGTTGAAAAGTATAACAATCGCTTTGGTTGCATTCCCCTTCGACTGTGTTCTATCAGCCCAAATATTAAGCAAAGTTCCTCTTTGCTTGTTGACTAGCTTAAAAAATCCACAACTTTTAATTATTTATTAAGGTCATTTTGTAGTGTGTGACAACATATCATGTTGTTGTTGTTGAGGCTGTGTAATAGGACGCCACTAACCTTGCTTTTTTCCTCGTTGCTGCCTCAAGCACCAGTTAGCCCTGTTTGCCCCCGGGATCTAGCCAAAAGCCCTTGGTCACTAGCTGCCCCGAGGTAGCCCCGAGGAGGCAGGATCATGTTCCTGGAAGTGACACACAGCCTCATCTCAGCAAGCACACACCTGCCCAAATTTGACCCCATAGTGGGAACCCGGCTACTAACAGTGCACTTAAATGTCCTGTTCATGTTAGTTCTTCCCGCCCGTAACTCCTGTCACTTTCTCATTCCACCACACTTCACACTCTCATCCTCCAGTAATAGCATTGATTGATGCAGTGGTAATTCCTACCTAAGGTCTCCTCTGCACTGTAGCATGAGTGTTATTCCTCATTCTGGAAGTCGCTTTGGATAAAAAAAAAAACGTCTGCTAAATGAATCAATGTGAATGTAAATGTTAAGTGTAGCTCAGATGAAACTAGCTGTATTGACTGGCTGTGTAGAGATGAAAAAGCATGAAGGAGATGATGGAGAAAGACACAGGTAATGATGACCGGAAACAGGACAGGGGATGATGAGTTTTGAGGCACCGAAACCTGAAAATAAACACACAGGCGGCTTGCCTTAAGCTTTACCAGTGGAGTATGGCCTGAAGTCACTCACCTAAATCTGAAGTGACGCTTTTGGAAAGTGGGCAGAAGTATGCAAACAACAGATATGGGGCCACAAGGGAAGCTGCTCTGAAATGTCAAAATGTCTGGTCCCTGACCTATTTTTCTTGTCTCTTAAAATAAAATACCCTGCTGTAACTGGGCAAACAAAAGTACGGAAAGGTGAATCCATGTAGTAACATCAAAGGGTTAACACAGAGCCTTTGTTCACAGTTGGAACTATTTACCTTTAGTGTGTGTGTGTGTGTGTGTGTGTGTGTGTGTGTGTGTGTGTGTGTGTGTGTGTGTGTGTGTGTGTGTGTGTGTGTGTGTGTGCGTGCGTGTGCGTGCATGTACTGTGTGGGTGTACACTGCAGAGGTGTCCATGCTGCATTCGAAATTACTGATGTTCTGTGTTTCTCCTCGTGCAACTGGACCTTGAGTTCTTTTGACTAATTAGCGTCTTGTTGAATTAGAGTTTGTTTAATGACTGCATATTGCCGCCTGTGTGCATTGGCCGCTACATTCAAGGAAAGGTCCCAAAATCCCCAGAACGGAATTAAAGCAGGCTGTGCCTCCTGTTGCTTAGTAATGAAGTCTTTCATTGTGTAATTGGGGTTTGCAGAAGTGTGGCAAAAAGCACCATGCACACCCCCCCTATACATTTATTCATTTAGTTTACACTTTTATACAAAAGAGAGCTCACTGTAGCAATAAATACTACTTTTACAAACACCACCAGATTACCTGAGGATGGCGGATGATTGATGATGATACCGCCCACATGACGTGTGCGTTCCGTGTCTGTTCCGTGTCTGGTGCGTCGCGGTTTCATGTGAGCATGCGGCTTCCAACAGGCTTGACTCTTGCGTCCAAAATAGGCGCCGTTCCTATTTCTAGCTGGCATGCGATTGCAGCTCGGCTCGAGCCGCACCTTAGACGCGCGTGTCACGCAGGCAGTGTGCACACTCTAACCTGTTAACATGGGCGCCGAAATGGAAAGCGACAGGTAACGCAGCTGCCATGCACTCGCCATGCATCCAATGTGAATCTGCCGTGAGAGTGCAGAAAATACTTGTCAAGACAATAACTGAAAGTATTGTAAATCAGCTTTTTATGGTCATTTACCCAGGTGGGTTTCTTGTGTTGTGTGTCTTGTATTCAGAGTATCCTTTGTTATCCTTGTTTCTACTGTTTACACTGGGGGGGGGGGGCTGCTGCTCCACCTCCATGACACTAGTCCTGACTGCTGCTCCACCACCATGACACTAGTCCTGACTGCTGCTCCACCTCCATGACACTAGTCCTGACTGCTGCTCCACCACCATGACACTAGTCCTGACTGCTGCTCCACCACCATGACACTAGTCTGGACACTGCTCCACCACCATGACACTAGTCCTGACTGCTGCTCCACCACCATGACACTAGTCCTGACTGCTGCTCCACCACCATGACACTAGTCTGGACACTGCTCCACCACCATGACACTAGTCCTGACTGCTGCTCCACCACCATGACACTAGTCCTGACTGCTGCTCCACCACCATGACACTAGTCTGGACACTGCTCCACCACCATGACACTAGTCCTGACTGCTGCTCCACCACCATGACACTAGTCTGGACACTGCTCCACCACCATGACACTAGTCCTGACTGCTGCTCCACCACCATGACACTAGTCTGGACTGCTGTGTGCTGGGGCGCTCGTGCCAGATGAGGCTCTTTGGGGAGGAACACAGCAGATGAGAGGTAACCTTCAGCTGTGTAGATGCACTGTAGCAAGCTGAAAATGTGTTCTCCCTGAAACGGTGACAGCTGTGGCTTTCAGCAGAAGTCTGAGCTGGAAGGTGAAAGAGGCCTGGTGCTTACGACTCAAAGCAGCAGTGTGAGATGTATTCATGGAGAGCACAGCCTTCGTGGCGCTAAGAAACGAACCAAGTGACTGGAGTTGGTGCCCACACATTTTCATGTTCTTCTTCGTTTATTTTTTATTTTATTGGTATGCGCTCTTCAAAAGTGTGTGTCTCTGTGTGTGTCTCTCTGTGTTTGTGTGTTTGCTTGCCTGATTCCCACTGTGGTATCAGTGATGCCTTACCTACATTCCCAGGATTACAACAGGATTTGGGAGTGTTATGAAAAAGCCTGTTTTTTTTTTCTTTTCTTTTTGTGTACTCGCATGAATGTGTGGGTGGGTGGGTGTGTAGAAAAAAAATGCGTCTAAACAAACTCCTCCCCCCTCCCCCCTCCTGCATGTGAGGAATGAAAGATGTGGAAGTGGAAAAAACAGGAACAAAGCATGTTTCTATCAGAGAGAAAGCCGTGAGTGTAGAAGGCCAGAGGGACTTCTCTGCCCTTTCTTTCTATGCATTTTCAAAGCCCAGATAAACTGATCAGTATGCAAACTCATTTGCATTCCAGGTGACTATGAGAATGTCATTACAGAGAACGAATGAGGGCCAGAAAATAGGGAAAGAGAGAGGAAGAGGAAGAGGGAGAAAGGAGAGGAAGAGGGAGTCGGTCTTTAATGGGCGATGTGATGAAATGCAGAGGGTTTAGGATGGGGATGAGTGTAATTTGTGTGTGAGTTACGGGCAGTTACATCCCTTCAATGAGTGCTAGCATTGCTTCAATCCAAATGCATCCTCCACTAGATCCTCACGTCACATTAAACATCAAAGAGCCGTTCAATCATTACTCAACACGTTTGCGTGTGTGCATATTTGAGTGTGTGTGTGTGTGTATTTGAGTGTGTCTGT
Organism: Alosa alosa; assembly: GCF_017589495.1. NCBI lineage: Eukaryota > Metazoa > Chordata > Actinopteri > Clupeiformes > Clupeidae > Alosa > Alosa alosa. Next base: position 23,253,598 of record NC_063194.1, read on the forward strand.
GCCTGTATTACAGATAAGTATGTCTGCACAACTCCCATTTGTGTGTTTATAATCATTATTGAAAAGCGAAACTCGTGCAAAACCAATCCTCAACTAAACGTGTTTCAGGAAACAACTTTGAAAGGACGCAGAGGAACTTCTAGTTTAATGACTTCGGGGCGTTTGGGAGTGCGAAGAGTGTCCCAGCCTGATAGGGAGGTGACAGAGAGAATGTTCCTCCGTGATGGCTTGCATGTCGAAGCTTTAACACACATTCTTTATATGCCCTTTGCTTCTCAACCGTTGCTTCATGAATGCTTAATGAATGTACTGTTGTCTCTCTGGAGAAATACAAAGTGTTGAAAACCATGCAGACTGACATGGATGCCCATGCACGCACACACACACACACACACACACACACACACACACTCACACACTCTCACACACACACACACACACACATACACAGAGAAACTTAACCCCATCTCTCTTTCTCTCACATACACATACACACACACACACACACACACACACACACACACACACACACACACACACACATACACATACACACACACACACACACACACACACACACACACACACACACACACACACACACACACACACACACACACAATCTCTCTCTCTCCCCTATATGAGGCCTTGTGTGTCCAGAACCGTGGAAGGCTAACTGCTACTGGCCAATTCCTGACCGAACAGCATGAGCACAAATCACGCAGCGTGTTTAGCCACGTCAGGAGCGCACCAGCAAACGCAAACTTAAACAAGCCTCTAACAGCATCGACAGGCCCCTTCCCCTCCCCACACCTTTCACTCTCTCATCCCTCTCTCTCTCTCTCTCTCTCTCTCTCCCTCTCCCTCTCTCTCTTGGTCTCTCTCCCTGTGACCTGTGTTTTTTGAGCATGTTGAGTTCTGAGCCCATATTAGTGGGCTTATCTGGAGCAAGCTGACATATCTCTCCCCTTTTTACTCTTTCCTATTCTCTCTCCATTCTCATATCCTGTCTTGCCATCCCTCTCTCTCTCTCTCTCACTCACTCTCACACACACCTCTCCTATCTCTGTTCTCGCAAGCTGACACATACACACACACACACACACAATTTTGTGTACATACAACTTTACACTACCCCAGGCGCGCGTGCATGCGTGTGCGCGTGCACACACACACACACACACACACACACACACACACACACACACTGGCACACTACCTCAGACACACACACACACACACACACACACACACACACACCTCAGGCCACAAGGCTGTTGTTCATTAGTATGTGTCTTCTGCTCCTCTTCTCTCACCAGAGACTCTCTCTTCCAGGCATTCTCTATCCTCAGGTTACACCGGCACAGCACAGGAAATTCTTTCTTACACACAGTAGCTTGGCAGTTTGCCTCCCTATCTCTCTCTCCCTCCCTCCCTCCCTCTCTCTTTCTCTCTCTCTCCCTCTCTCTCTCTCTTGCTATCTCTCTACCTCCCTCTCTCTTTCTCTCTCCCTCTCTCTCTCTCTTGCTATCTCTCTACCTCCCTCTCTCTTTCTCTCTCCCTCCCTCTCTCTCCCTCTCTCTCTCTGTTCTTTTCTTGTTATTCCTCCCCTCCCTGCTCTTCTCCCTGTCTCTCTCCCCCCTCTCCCTCCCTCTCTCTCTCTTCTTTTTTTGTTATTCCTCCCCTGCCTGCACTTCTCTCTCTCCCTCCCTCTCTCTCTTCTTTTTTTTTTATTCCTCCCCTCCCTCCCTCTCTCTCTCTCTCTCTCTCTCTCTCTCTCTCTCTCTCTCTCTCTCTTCCAGTCTGATCTCTCTTCCCATTCCAAAATGAAAGCCCATTAGTGTACGTGGCACATGAAATGTTCCTGTATTGACACAACGGCCATGCACCGTCTCACGAGGCTCGTTATTTCTCTCATCAATTAAGCAGCTTTAGATCACTTCCTCTGGGAGCATTGTTCTACTAGTTGACGCACACTGCCTTTCGTTTGCTTCCTGCTCTTCATCCTCATCCTCCTCCTCCTCCATCTCCCCCACAACTTAAAAAGTCTTTAATTGAAAAGGATACAGATCTTGGCAAACACAAAGATAAGTAAGTGCGGTAGTTACTGTAAATGTGCTCTCCCACTGGAGCTAGATGAGGAATGAGGCATGTGAATCTAGCAGCTAGAATAAACAGCCTCTATTAGATCATACATTTTGTTGTTTAATAAACATGCACAAAGACATTACATAGTTCAAAGAGCCAGAGATAAACAGTGTCCAGATATGGATGAATGAAAACAACCATCCAAATCATATTAAAGCTCAAAGCCAGACACAGCTGCAGCTGGTGCTGTTACAAATGGCCTTAAAATCAAACAACTTATTTAATGCTCAAGCCAGTATGTACAACTTTTGTAAAACATGTCATGATTAATGTATTCTGACCTAATGTAAACTCATAGGATCAGGTCTCATTTAACTATTTTCCCGGATTTAGGCCTCACATTAGATTAATGTTACACATAAGCACGTTTCTGTATAAACTGGAGCAGGAAATGCTTCTGAAGTAAAGCAGCTCTTTTCTCTGTTACTTTGAACTTGCCCTCAGTACAGTTAAGGTGAATATCAAAGGCTTACTGCAGGACTGTGATGCAGAGATGTAGCTTATGAACTAACGTGCACTGAGGCAGTGATTGATAATCACTGATAATAACTGCGGAGCGATCTCTTATGTTCTTTCCAATATACAATATGAGCTGGGAGCGTAATCAGAGGTGATGGTTTCCCATTAGTGAGAGCATCAGTGTGGAAGATGTATTGAGTATGAAAGTACTACACCACCAGGAGCTCGAGGGAGAATGGGGAATTGCTTGTGTGTGTGTGTGTGTGTGTGTGTGTGTGCAGCACACTTTGATGGGAAAGGGAACTGTAATACAGGACTCCAAACTGTTTTGTTTTATAAAATGATTTAGATGCCATTTATTTTCTAGAATGCAGACCACACAGAAGACGTCAGCATGACAGAGAAGATCAGTGACCAATGAAACACGTGTGAAGATCAATGACATTTTTATATCATACATGAGGGCATTCAAAAAGTCACGATAGTACACTACACATGCAAATTCTCAGTATGGTCTTGCACAAGCACTTGCTTAAGCATTCACCTTGTCAATGTTATTTAAATGCACACCAACTTTCAATGTCATTTGCAAGAACCCCTCCAGAACTTAGTCTCTGGGAGGAGCTGATAAATAGCCCCCCAGGTGTTTATCTGAGCTGAGCTATTCTCTAATGCCCAGGACACGGAGATTGATTGCAGCCGTCCTGGCTCCTGAAGGTCCATCCACATGTGGCGTAGATTAGGTGACTTAGGGGAGGTCAGCCGACCAAGACTGAGGCTGTCTATGAGGAAAGGGCAGTTGCTGGTGGATCGGACACACAGATGGGGCCTTTGTCAGACAGAGAGAGAGAGAGGGAGAGAGAGAGAGAGAGAGAGAAAGTCAAGGACAAAAAAAGAGATGGAGATGGAGAAGGAGAAGTCAAAGAACCTGAAGACCCATCCACATGAGGCCTAGATTAGGTGAGAGTAGAAAACTGACACACTGACGATGGCTTAGGCCGAAACGCGTCTGTGGACATGGCATTAATAAATAAGTCAAGAGAAAATACTTGAGAGTGCGGTTTTTCTACTCTAATCTGTCACACCCGAAATTGCTGTGAGATTTGAAGTTGAGCGCGCCTGTTCTCACTACTTTTGGTGCATATGGCCATTAACTATGGCAATTATATTGGAAGGCTTATTTCACATATAGGACAGGAATCTGAATAACAGTGTCAACAATGCGTGTGATATAGATTTATCACCACTTCCATAAGATCACTAAGAACTGTACTCTGAACTATACTATTATTTGCAATACCACTGTGCAACATTTGGAAAGCTATTAAATAAGTGATGTCATGGTACAATGGAATTGCATGGTTGCTTAATACATTATCAGTTTATTGAAAAGGTAGATAAAGGTATGGGTTTCTTGTAAAGGTAGATAAAAGATGTGAATCCAGTCCTGACAGTGCTAGATATGGAAAATATTGATAGGCTTGAGTAATGCAATATTATGTTTAGTAGCCTACTGTATTGATATAGTAGCCTACTATATTGATATAGATTTGTGGCAGACAGTGGTTAATTTATGTTGTGTTTACACACATGACTGCAATTTAGCCTCGGGTCATTTTTCCATCGCCCGGACCTGTTCTGCTGGCATAGACTAGGACACATTCCCTTTTAAGGAGCCATGGCATGCTGGTTAAGATAACTAGATTTTAACCTTCTTGAATTTCCCCTTATCTATCTATCTATCTATCTATCTAAGCATCGTGTATGGCCAGGGGGGGCCACGGCCACCACTGGTCAAAGCTTGGCCACCCTGCTGCCCCCAGCTCCGTTCAGTGAAAAGTAAAGAAAATAAAAAAAAATTGCTGCCGTTTTCTACGGCACTTTGCCAACACTTTGCAAAGCAGGGACTGAACCAATTACTGCACTCTATCTATATTGGCCCAGTCAGGAGGTGTAGCCCACTGTTGTGATCAAATCGTGAGTAGGCTAGACATAGTGCAGCAGCAGCAGCAGCAGCGGGACAATTCAAGTCATCTGTTAAAAACACTTGACAGTAGACTACTACTTAACCTCAGTAACAACAGGTGAGTTGATGATGAGTTGGAACATTAATGCTAATAAGGTGTTAGAATGTGTCACAAATCAGAGCCAAGTGAGCTGCATTGGGCTGTCCTTAGCTCTGACATTGACGTGTGGGGCTGATCAGAAATAATCGGATGCCCGCGGTAACGCTGTTACAAAAATATTTCGATAAAATTCGGGTGAAATAGGCACATATCTCCGGATGGCGCCAATAAAAGTAGACTAATAGGGCCTAGCCTAGGCTACTTTATAAAAAACATAATTTGCTGACTGTGTGTGGTTCTTGCCATAGCTGGTCAGGCAGAGGCAGGCTGCTTTGCCTGAGTTCTTTGTTACATTGCTCCAGAACTGTTAATTGCAGCGAGATGAAACCTTAATTGCGAGCAGAAGTGGGGCTTTCCAACAAGACTAAACACTTGCCTGTGCGATCAAGTATGAAAAAAAAAATCATGAAATTAAATCAAATTGATTTATATTTACAGTTCACCTGCGCACCCATTACTCTCGTTTGAATTACTCGCGAACCCGTGATCGCATAGATATGGCAAGCATATCAAGAAAGAGGAGACACAGGGCTATCTATTGGTACCAAGTATAAAGTAAAAAGTTGTTTTAGAATCATCACGAATGTACACACAGAACACGCAAACTCGGGTTCAGTCAGGTCAGATTAGTTCATGTCACAGATATGGAGCGCAGAAAGGGCATTTTTCATTACTGAATAAAAAAAATGGCATTTATTTCTGTAAGGCGCACACCACATGTCTGTAAATTGCTCAGCCCCAAAGCCCCCCTCCACCATGGTTCTTATATTGCCAGATTCAGGACAGTCTGCCCTACACATACATGAAAGTCATGTCCAGCTGACAGAGATACATTTCAAAATAAGAATGGTATAATACGCTTTTTGTCTTTGTATTATTTAAAAATCAATGCAAGTATAATATGAATTGGTGGCAGATCTGGGTAGCCTAGACTGTTCTGAAAACATATCATGTGTAAATGGCACTTACAATGACTAGGATAAATGCTTATAACTAAAGGTAGTGAAAAAGCCCTTAAAA
>NC_063194.1:23264350-23281850 GCF_017589495.1 Alosa alosa
GAAGTAAGAAATGCAGTGAAATTACGGGTCTAGTGTCCAGCCTATTTGTGCATTTATGGGGGGGGGGGGGGGATTAAGTGGCAAGGGCTGCATAAGAAAGGTGGGAGAGGGATTGGGATTGGGGGGGGACACCAACAAGGAGCACCAACATAAACAGGGGCAAGGAAAAACTCCCTTACCAAGGAAAAGAAACCTTGGGCAGATCCACGGCTCAAGGGGCTAACCCAACTGCCAGGGCTCTTGTGTGTGTGTGTTGGGGGATGACAGGGAGATGGGATAGTGTGCTGTGTATGTGGGGGAGAGGGGCAGTGTGCAATATGTGTGTTGGAGAAGCTTCCTAATAGGACAATGTGTGTGATTGGGGGCAGTGTGCTGTAAGTATGTTGGGGATGTGTGTTGAGAAGCTCCCTGATGAAACAAATGTGCTGTGTATGTAGGGGGGGGCAGGGGCAGTGTACTGTATGTATGATGAAGGGACTGACAGAAGATGTGTGTGTGGGCGGGAGGAGTGGAGCAGTGACCGTGTGTGTGGGGGGGGGGCAGAAAGGCTAGGCAATCAGGACATGGGTAGATAGATGGAGGAGAAATCAAAAATAATAAATAAAAGTTCTATGGAGATGTGCAAAAGTTGGAGAAAGTCAGATGTGTGTGTGTGTGTGTGTGTGTGTTTTGACGTGTGATGAAATAAGAAAATAAATAAAAGGTCTGTAGCATAGGGAGAGGGATGTAAAAGTGCTAAAAGTCTTGTAGGTGTGTGTGTGTGTGTGTGGGGGGGGGGGGGTCATGAGTGCTGGGTGAATGGGGGTGAATTCAGAGTTGGAAATGTTTGAGGTGCTGAGGGGAGGAATGTGCAAAGTCAGTATAGTGTGAGTTCAGAGTTAGGATGGCCTGGGGATAAAACTTCTCCTGAGTCTCTCAGTTCTAGCTTTGTGACTACATGGCGTCTTCTTGATTTCAGCGGTAGGAATAATCCATTGTTAGGATGAGAAAAGTCCTTCAGAATCTTTTGGGCTCTTGGGTACTCTTCTGGAATAGATATCTTGTAGAACAGGGAGTTGAGTTCTTATGAATGCGTTCAGCTGAAGCACTACTCTCTGCAGAGTACTACAATCTCTAACTGTGGAGTTCCCATACCAGGTGATGATGCTACCAGTTAGAACACTCTCAACGCTGAAGTGTAGAAGGCCTTCATGATGGATGTAGAAACTTTGAATTTCCTTAGCTGACGAAGGAAGTAGATTAAGTTGTCTGGACTTCTTCAAGAAACATATTGATGTAAACAGTCCATGTTAGGTCTTCAGTAATGTGGACACCAAGGTATTTAAAACTTGTGACTCTCTCTACAGGTTGCCAGCTGATCATTAGTGGGGTGTAACTGTAGTTCTGCTGCTTCCTTCTGTAATCCCACTACCATTTCCTTGGTTTTATTGATGACTCAGTGTTGTCAAGCTGTTAGATTGTGACACCACTGCTCACATATCAACCTGATCCAAGTAGAGCTGTTCATTGTTGTTACTAATCAGGCCCAAGATGTGTCATCTGCAAACTTGATGATGGAATACTTATTCTGTGGCTTTGCAAAGTCCTATGTGTGTAGATGTTGCACAGCAGTGGACTCAAAACCTTACAGCCTTGGGGGCACCAGTGCTGATGGTTAATGAGTCCAGATGTCAGACCCAGGAAGAAAATGGGATTGTTTTATAATTAAGTTCCAACTTGTGTTTGTGTGTGTGTGTGTGTGTGTGCACGTGTGCGTGTGCGTGTGTGTGTGTGTGTGTGTGGGGGGATGGGGGGTCATGAGTGCTGAGGAGTGAATGTGTGCAAAGTCAGTATAGTGTGAGTTCAGAGTTCGGATGGCCTGGGGATAAAAACTTCTCCCGTGTCTCTCAGTTCTGGCTTTGTGACTACATAGGCGCCTTCTTGATTTCAGCGGTAGGAATAATCCATTGTTAGGATGAGAAAAGTCCTTCAGAATCGTTTGGGCTCTTAGGAGTACTCTTCTGGAATAGATATCTTGTAGATAGGGAGTTGAGTTCTTATAATCGCTCAGCTGAGCGACTACTCTCTGCAGAGTACTACAATCTCTAACTGTGGGAGTTCCCATACCAGGTGATGATGCTACCAGTTAGAACACTCTCAACCGCTGAAGTGTAGAAGGCCTTCATGATGGATGTAGAAACTTTGAATTTCCTTGAAGCTGGATGAAGGAAGTAGAGTCGTTGTCTGGACTTCTTCAGAACATATTGAGTGTTAACAGTCCATGTTAAGTCTTCAGTAATGGACACCAAGGTATTTAAAACTTGTGACTCTCTCTACAGGTTGCCCGCTGATCATTAGTGGGGGTAACTGTAGTTCTGCTGCTTCCTTCTGTAATCCACTACCATTTCCTTGGTTTTATTGATATTCAGTGTCAAGCTGTTAGATTGACACCACTGTGCCACCTCATCAACCTGATCCAAGTAGAGCTGTTCATTGTTGTTACTAATCAGGCCCAAGATCACTGTGTCATCTGCAAACTTGATGATGGAGATATGACTACTGTTGGCTTTGCAGTCATGTGTGTAGATGTTGTACAGCAGTGGACTCAAAACACAGCCTTGGGGAGCACCAGTGCTGATGGTTAATGAGTCAGATGTCAGACCCAGGAAAGAAAATGGGATTGTTTATAATTAAGTTCAACTTGTGTTTGTGTGTGTGTGTGTGTGCGTGTGCGTGCGTGTGTGCATGAGCATGTGCTTGTTGGATTTGGATATGTCCCTGTCATCTTTGTCAACACTGAGCTCAAAACGTTGGGAAGCTCCAAAACGGTAATTGCTGGCCGCGGCTGAAATAGGCCCTTTACTTTGTTTCAGGAAAGGGGGAAAGTCAGAAGGGGAAGAGAATGGCGTGGGGAAACAGGCTCAGACAGCACAGGGACAGTTTGATTATAGCAATTGAATTATTTTGAAACATATTTTTTTTGCTCTGAATTAATTGCACTTGCACATCAGCTTTGAGAATTCTCAGTGGTGGCAATGGAGGCCAGACTAAAGAAGACTGCAAGGTCTCATGAATGCAGCATTTAACGGTCCTACCACAGTGCTTGCTTAGCCAATTGGAATGATTTTCACATATATGGAAATACCGGTATTTAGTGACATTATATGACATTGTGATATATTATAACGTGGTGGTGATGTTATTGTTATATTAATTATTTGTCTTGGCTGTGTTTCTGCCCTTCTTGCGTACCATTGGGATATTTCAGGACTGTTAAAGTTCGGTGTGATATTGACCTAGAGTGTGTTGAAACATGATACCGAGTGTAAACTTTTTTCTCATAGCCCATCTCGGCCTGTCCCCTGCACTCTGAAATCTGGCGCTAGTTAGCCAATGCTACCAACAGGTTTTCAATGGGGGTGCCTTGGGCATCGGGCTAGCCATACGAAATAAATCACTGTTTTACATCATTTACGAGGCTCAAAGTAGCTCCACACTTCACTGGTAGACTTCCGAGGGCCCTGACATTTAAAACGAGACATTCAGAACTTTGAAAAAGCACTGGTAGTTTATTTACAAGACGATTTATACAGTACCTTCATGAAGGTTATTGTACGGTAATATAGTCTGATTATAATGACTTGTTTTTTGTAATCTGATTATGCAATAATCCAACCCTGATTGTAAGTAAATATAATCACAGCACCTTTAGTAAAAGAAACAGAACACTTAACAGGAGTACTGTTACCTTGAACACTTGGCACTTGGCAGGAAAACACTGATCCATTCTATTCAGAGATCTATTTGTTGAACAAGACTTCTAAGAACAGTCAAGGAACACTAAACTTTTCACAAAATGTCACTCAACATCAATAAACCATCAGTAATATACTTCAGAAACACATCACAGTGCAATGTTTACAGAAATCCTTTACAGAACATAATAGATGTGCATTACCACCCGCACTAGCCTTGACATGTTAAAGCTCATCACGACACCTGCATTAAAGCCTTTCTCAAACATCAAGCTCAAAGCTTTTTGCAGAAAATAACAGCCTTTCACACAAATCCAGCCATGAAAACGGCTGTAATGACTGTTTCTCCTCTCCATCTCTGTGATTGACACAGATGAGGCCAAATGACAAGATCCTCTCAGTCGCTAGGCGATGACCTTAAGCTGTGTGTGTTAGATTATGTTTGTTTTCCATTTGGCGTGTGCTGCAAAGCTGGAAGATGAACAGAATAGCAGTCTAGAAAGAGGGATGGAAGATGAACAGAATAGCAGTCTAGAAAGAGGGATGGGAGAGAGATATTAAGGGAGGAGAGGGAGCGGACGGGTGGTGTGCTGTGCTGTTATTAGGATCTGTCATTTGCCACATACACGGACATGCATACAGCGCATGCAATCACAGCCAGACTCGGGCATCATCCCCCTCCCACACACACACACACACACACACACACACACACACATAGACACAGGAATACACATAAACAGGAAAAGCCGGACATAAAACAGGCAGATGCCCCCCCCCCCCCCCTCCAGGATAGTGACAGTATGCACACTTTACACACACACACACACACACACACACACACACACAGTAAGCACACACATACACACACACACTGACATTAGCAGTAACTCACAGATGACCTGACATGTCTGGCTGATACAGCGGGGGGTGATATATGCTCTCCCTCCGCGTGTTACACTCGCGTCATCCATCAGTGTCTCTCAGGCCCCCCTGTGACAACCTAGCCCAGCGGTCAGAGCACTGCAGATCAGGAGGCTCTGAGTCTGATCTCCCCCACGAGGCACAGAATCCTCACCTCAAGAACCAGTGAGCAGGCAGGGCCGCCCGCACTATACTCATGGGCTCCCAACTCAATCAGACTGGGCTTGATATCAGAACACACAGGAGACCAGGCCAGAACTGAACTGACCAGGCCAGGCGACTTCAGTTCAGCTCGGGTCTACTTTAGTCAGAGGTCGATATTCCGGCTAAGTCCACATATTTGTTCCATCCAGCAGATCATAATAACCACTGCTCTTCAGTCAGGTGCAGTATATCAGCTAATTAGTGATATCATCATGGGCAGATTATGAGCCTGAAGCCTGGATGGCCGCCTTGGACTATGGTGTCTCCTAATTAGACCAAAACATGGACACAATACAGCACTGTGTGTTTTGAGACCGGTTTTATACAAACACTATTTCAACCAGGAGAAACACTGTTTAAAAAAGGTATGTGAACTTTCAAAATCAATAAATGCCTAAACAAATACTGAAGAAGTATTTGATCTCTGACAAATACTGACGTTTGTTTAATCTCTGAATTCTGAAGAGTGGATGCTCTGAAATCTTCTGTTTAAGAAAAACAAATGTACTATCCTCACACATTTTGTGGCAGTAGCAGAGATGTTCTAGTCTCTCTACTTCTCCACCCCTGCTTCTTACATACTGTACATGCAGTGAGCGATATGTTTAGAAAGGCTCTTAAGATGAGATCAGACCATCCTTGTGAGAGGGATCAAAAAGTAATTTTGTGTTGGCATATGGTGTGTATGAATGAGTTCCACAGCCTATGAACAAGAGCCCATTGATTACAGCATGGGGGTAATGGATTGACCTCAATTTCTTTTGCGACACGGTGTGAAGGCCACGTCTGAAGTGTTGCTCAGTGAGTGGGATAATGACATGGACCACAGTAAACGAGACAGACCTACTTTTCTGGAACGACCTCAAATGGAATGTCGACCCCCACAGTATATCAAGAGGTGTGTACAGACAAGAGCTGGCTCGCCAAAGACACACACTACTACAAAAACGTGTGGTCTTTCATGTGAGAGGAGATGGGCTCATGTTTGCGTGAGCCTCGTGTCCTCCAGGCTTCTTAGTTGGCCTTGAGGAACTGGGGACCAGAGGCTCTTGTGCGAAGGAGAGTGAGTAGAGTTCCCACGCTTTGATCAAATAACTTCCCCATTCACCAGCCATTGTGCATATCTGAAATAACTAAACCCAATGGATCTTTAAGAGGCATCACATTCACGCACAGGGAGAGAGAGATAAATACCTTATTCGTCATGCCAATAAAGCACCTTTGAATTTGAATTTGAATCTGAGAGAGAGAGAGAGATCTCAGAGACTGGGCGATAATCCCAGTTCGCTGGAGACAGTAGCTGATAAGGCCCCCTTGTCCGAGGAAAATGAGAGGAGCCTGCTTTGCCATTTCACTGATGCTCCCTGCGAGAGAAGTCTGGGACTGATGAAACGCAGCAGCACTCTAGTGAGACTAGGGAGAACTACTAGGGAATTATGGGGCAGTTGGAAGTGTCAGTTTAAACACAGATTATATGGGGTCATTTGAAACAAAGCAGGACTTTGATATTGCACAGAGGAAAGCAATGGGAGAGGGAGAGATTAGTAGTTGGACATCAGTATAGCTGCGATTGTGGATTGGAGATTAATTGTGATGTTAGGGATCATGCCATAGCCAGAGGTTTGATATTGCTTTGTATTAGACTAATGCATGAATAGCACACAGCAATAAAAGAATTTCAGCATTATTGTTATTTTCACATTTTAGAACTAAAGCCTGACTTGTTGCTAAGCAACACATGAAAGTCACCAAGTTAACTTACTAAAGTGAAGTTATGCATACTTTGCATGAAATGCTTATTTTTTTCACCAGAAGAACTAACTACTATATGCACATAAAATGTCCAACACGTGAGAACATCCAGAAGATGAATGGTTTATAATAATGCTGCAACATAATTCATCTGGAGTGCAAGATAATTGTTTTTAAATCATGGGTTCCAGTACTTATTATGTTTTAACAACAGTTTAAACCCAAAACAGCTAAACTCTATTGATTATTAATTTAATCCTTCATACAAACACAGGAGTGTAGACATACAGTAATGCTACTGTGGAACACAAGTCCTTACAGTGGGGAGTTCCAGTAGATCATTGTTTATCAAAGTAGTACATTCACAGCAAAAGGTCAAGGGGGAAGGATAACCTGCCTACATTCCTCAACCATTTGTGGAATGTTGATCTGTCCAAGGTGTTGAATCCCTTTCTGGATCTCTCCAAGGTGCTGAAAATGAGATGGGCTGCTGACAGTACAAAGCCTCAGCCAAGGTTCACTTTGCAGTAGGGAAGGCTGCTGTCCATGGTGCTGAAGTGCACAGCAGAGTGCTGTTATCCCTAGATTTCTTTCCACAATCACGTTCACAATGACACACCGACTTGAATGTTTACCCAGTAAGCATTCGCAAGTAGAAGGTCTATAGCCCTATTCCTACATAAGACTATTTTTCTACTGTACAGTGCAAATGACAGTAATTTGAGTTGAGCGCATGGGTGAACATTTTTAATTAACCACATCCATGATTTAATTAAGACATTGCAATCTAAAGGTGAGCATGTTGCAAGTAATAGTCATGACAAATACACTCTCTCCCCTTCTTTCTTTCTCTTGCCGCCACTTTAATGTCACCGCAGGGAATTTAACACAACTTAAACGCTTAGGATATGCGCTTAGGATATGTAGGATGCTGAGGTCATTGTTATTCCAAATAGCTACAACAATTACCAATTGCCATAATGTATTTCATTAGTGGCTATTATCTATTCTATTACTGCAGTTTGGCTCACAAGTTGACCATGTGAGGCAGTTTTTGCAAATACTGGGAGATGCTTGCAGTTGGCTGAGCTGGATATAGCAGATTTTTGTTCACAGCATTAGAGGATGAATTACCATATGATAGTGTTCTGATGATGGGTAAAAAGGTCAATCTTCACAGTGCAAGGGAGCGGTTTGCTTTAAGTTGACTTTCCTTTCCTCACCATCTTTGCCTCAAGGCAGCCTACTTTTTTTATTTGGCAAAAGGTCTGATGAGTTAAGGAGGACATTTCCTCAGTCTTTTTTTGCTGGCTTTTTAAACAGGACCTTTGCAGTGGGATGCATGTTTGTCAGAGGTGTAAATTGAAAAAAGGAATTGGTAATTATATCAAGTCTATGCCTACTTCTCGAATGTATTTCCTTCCAGCTACCCTTTAGCAGCAGCACAGATCAAACCCAAGAAACAAGAGTTGAAATATGTTTGTGTGTGTGTGTCTGTGTTTGTCTGTGTGTGTGTGTGCGTGCGTGCATGTGTGTGTGTCTGTCTATGTGAGTGTGTGTGTGTGCATGTGTGTGTGTGTGTGCGTGTGTGTAAAAAGTGCTCATCTGCAGTGCCTCAGGTCTCCATCTCCACACTGAAATAAGATCTGTCACTCTTCACATCTCCATGTGAAGAGGTAGAGAGAGTTAGAGAGCGGTAGAGTTGGAGAGAAATAGAGAGAGGTAGAGAGAGTTAGAGAGCGGTAGAGGTGGGGAGAAATAGAAAGAGGTAGAGTTAGAGAGCGGTAGAGGTGGGGAGAAATAGAGAGAGGTAGAGAGAGTTAGAGAGCGGTAGAGGTGGGGAGAAATAGAAAGAGGTAGAGTTAGAGAGCGGTAGAGGTGGGGAAACAGAGAGAAAGAGAGAGTTAAGAGATGGGTAGAGGTGGGGGAGAAATAGAAAGAGGTAGAGTTAGAGAGCGGTAGAGGTGGGGAGAAATAGAGAGAGGTAGAGAGAGTTAGAGAGCGGTAGAGGTGGGGAGAAATAGAAAGAGGTAGAGGTGTAACGGTTGCTATTGGAGTTGGACACAAACGCAGGGCAAGGCAAGGCAAGGTAAACTTGGAATCAATAGTAATATTTTACTAGCAAAACAAGAGGTAGAGAGAGGTAGAGATGGCGAGAGAGAGGTAGAGAGAATTAGAGGTAGAGACAGGTAGAGAGAGAGGTAGAGAGAATTAGAGGTAGAAAGAGGTAGAGATGGGGAGAGAGAATTAGAGGTAGAGAGAGGTAGAGTTGGGGAGAGAGAGAGGTAGAGAGAGGTAGAGATGGGGAGAGAGAGAGGTAGAGAGAATTAGAGGTAGAGAGAGGTAGAGATGGGGAGAGAGAGAGGTACAGGTAGAGAAAGATAGAGGTGGGTAGAGGTAGAGAGAGATAGAGGTAGACAGAGGTAGAGGTGGGGAGAGAGAGGTAGAGGTGGGCATAAGATCTGACTTAACACTTGAACCTGAACTGTCTCAAAACATATAAATGGGCCAAATGACCATTCAGTCCTATCTATTCAACTGCAACACTGTTATGTTACTTGCCTAAATTCATAAGAAAAGCAAGTAATTCAACTCATCAGCAGCAGTTCGGTACGCCTGGTTGGCTCATCAGCAGGTGGGTTTGTTGAGATGTAAGAGACAGTAGCCACTCATGCCAGAGCAGCTTTTTTTCTGAAAACATTCTTCGCTTAGTTCAAACGATCCAAACAACAACAGATGGACTCTTTTTGTTTCTGGAAACACTTTTTAAAATGTTGCAAGTGAGACTTAACTAAATGAAATGAAAGACTTCCAGTCTATTCCATGTGGGAGTTTTGTTTGCACGTTTATTCATTTAAGCAAAAGGTCAAGTCAAGTCAGTTTTATTTTTATAGTGCATTTAACATTCACAGAGTGCAACACAAAGCGCTCCACATACAAGACACATAACAAAAAGACAAAAAGTGCCGGACGGAGCGGTGTAGTCGCCAGCGTACCCGTGACACCAAGACATACAAGACAGACAACAAACAAATTAAAAAATAAAACTTGTGTTCTCATCTCACCTGTGCCCTTAGGTGTGTTTTAAGCAAGGGCACAGGTGAGATGAGACCACATGAGTGGGGTACAGTTCAGTATGGCCACGGCCATGAGTTGTTTTGTTGCAGACGTTCTCTGAGTAGTCATTTCTCACTTTTTGTAATTAAAATTGTTTGAAAAGTCAGCTTTCTGTCAATTTCTCTATCTTTTTTCCTCTCTCTCTATCTATCTTTTACACACACGCACACACACACACACACAAATAGACAAAATTCCCTCCTCTCGGATGGGAAAATCCTCAGGCAGAACATTTAATCCTTCTGAAGGTCATAATAGAGCCAAAACCAATTAAAGGGATATATCTCTATTTTCCCTTCTCTGTCACACACATACACACACACACACACACTCACACATAGGCACACACAGACACACATGTACCACTCCAGCACACACTCGTCCAGCGTAGCAGGAAAGCCTGAAGACAATTTGCAGTTAAGTCATATGTTTTTTTGTTTGTTTGTTTACAGGCTCCCTCATATTTTGGGTTTAGTGAACTTGCTTTCTTGTCTTTGACTACCCTTTCAGTTCAAATGGAAAAGCAGAGAGCCCTGTTTTGTTTGAGATTTGTTTCCTCTCTGTAGTAGGCAGAGTTAGAGGAGAGGGCCAGATGTTTCTGAGTATCTTTCAGCAGCTGTTGCATTCATTATTCAGACACAGGAACCACACTGTCCTCTGCCGGAGGCACACTGAGCTCCTTGGCCAGGGGCACATGGAGAACACAGAGACCAAACGACCACGGTCAGTCCACAGGTCACTGGCCTTCTGTAAAGAGATGCCTGGTGGACACAATGGAAAAGTAATACAGCATGTTAACATCATGCTCCACCAAGCAGATCTTAGATAAACACAGGTGTAGTTGCAATATAACGACTATAGAATCATAAGCACACACAGACACATAGACACACAAACATATACAAACACATATAGCGCAAAATCACTGTGTGCCGACTGCTGACCATCTGTAGACATGTTGCAACAGTGTTTGTATAGCTGGTCATAGTTGCAGTGCAATGCATCAACCTTTCACACAAACAAAAATGACATCTCAAATGTGCAGTCAAATGGGCATGCAGAGTTGGGTGAAGATGAGGGGATGGAGATTTAGAGACACTAATGAATGGACAGAAGGGCTGAGTCATGGACGAGGGCCGCTGAAGTAAAAGAGGACCAAGAGGGATAGAAAAATGTGATTGAGCAAGGAGGTAGAGTGCCACTGGGGGAGGGGATTTAAACAGCCCCCGGACACAGTTACAGAGGGCATCCATTAGCCAAGTCTCTTGACCTATCAGAGTTAGTCTTCTCTGAAAGCTCTCTCTCTCCCTCTCCCAGATTCTATCCTTCCTTCTGCTTTTTGCTACACACTCTCTCACCTCCATCCTGTACACACAGAGGGCATACAAATGTTTGTGTCCTCATTACTTCACTGGCCTAGATCTACAAAATCAACATTAGAGTGACCTCAGACCTCAGACATTATGGCTCTGTTCGAAACGGAAGGCATGGTCTTGCTGCCTCGCTGCTGTGATAGAGAGCTGTCTAACTAGACATGACTTTGGATTGAAGGCATCTTTTAAGAATGATGGTTTCGAACGCTCTCTTAAAGAGAACAGTATGAAGCAGTTAGTACAAGCAAGAACGTTAAACTAGCTTACAAAAGCTAGCAGGCTAACGGTAGAAAGTTGTCTGACAGACGGCACATATATCAGACCAGATGCTATCAATGGTTACAACAATGAGATAGTACAGTGTTTATTTCTCGCTACATTTTCAGAAATCTAAGCAAAAACAATTACATTTGAACACAATCACTTTTCACAGCTCTTTCGGACGTTACAGCACAGATTTAATAGGGAGCTTCGTGGATACATTGATATTCAAGTAATTCTCAGATATCTTAGAATAGAGCCTGTCTCAACCCAATGACACATCTGTGGGTGTATGTTTGTTTGTTTGTGTGTGTGTGTGTGTGTGTGTGTGTGTGCATGGAGGGATGATGATTGATGCATGCACACATTTCTACGACGGAGTATTAGGGCCACACATGAAGAAAAAAATATTTTTTGCCTTGACGAGATTAAACTCGACATGTCGACTTTAAAGTCGCCATGTCGACATTAAACTCGACATTTCGAGAATAAAGTTGAAATATCATGTCGACTTTAATTTCGACGTGTCGACATTAAACTCAACATTTTGAGAATAAAGTTAGTCTGGAGAGAGAACAGACCACTCGGGACGATTGAAAGGGAGGACGAATGAAACATTGCAGTTTTCTTCGAGTGCAACAATGATTAGACATAGACATAGGCCTACATCATGTGGACAAAACATAGAACATATTAACCTCCGTTGCTCAGCTAAATACTTTTCTGTTATCACGGAGATACAGGCGATAAAAGCGATGGTCAAAAGTAAACGTCATACGGTTTATTTATTTATTGTAGGCCTATTATTAAAGAGTGTTTTTCATCTAAAGGTTCAACTTCATGCTTATGCACTAGACTAGGTATACTAAGTGCTCTCCCCAATCCCAGACTTTCACATTGCATGTTTGTTTGTAATGGATGCAAAACAGCCTATTGCTGAATGTCTATGGAGGGACGAATGAAGCTGCCTCCCGACCAGGCAACCCTATTCTAAGTAAATGTACACATATTCCCTCACGGGATCAAAAGAGTAGGCTATAGGCCTATATACTTATACATATCTGTGTTTATAGCCTCCTATGCAGGTGAGACATGGAAAAGCAGTTTTAGAAAAATTCTAATGAAAAGTTTAGAAAAGTTCCATGTTAACCTATGGAGAATGACGGCCTGTGGGTCATGAAGGGCAGTTATTTGGATGTGCGGTGGCCTTACCCATGTAAAACAGAGTGAAATAACATTTTGTAGCCTACTATAGAAACATTATATCATAGGAAATATGTATTATTCTAGCTATAAAATAGTGCACGGTATAGGCCTAACCGCGAGATACAGCGCTTCACGATGACGGCAATGAGTTAACAGAGGACGCAATCTATCTGAATATCTGCAATCTAGCAATCTATCACCTATTTGAAGTAGGCCTATTATTCATGCCACATATTGTGTGTTAGTGTAGGCTACATAGCTTAAACTGTAGGCTATGTTTAAACTGTATTTCGAGTTTAACGTTGGCATGTCAACTTTAAAGTCGACACGTCGAGATTAAAGTAGATAGGCCTATGACATTTCAACTTTATTCTCGAAATGAGTTTAATGTTGACATGTCGAGTTTAATCTCGCCATGGCAAAAATATTTTTTTTCTTCATGTGTGTCCCTAATACTCCGTCGTACATTTCAAACATGCCCTTACAGAAGACCCACACCTGAAATAATCACTCTCCATGTCATGACAGCCCATCAGTGGCTTGATGTCACAGTCTAATGGGAGCTGACAGATTCAACCGTAGGAGTTGGGGCTGACTTATGTATTTATCCTCTATCCATTCATTAATTAATTATTTGATTATTTGATTGTATGATATCCGAGAGTAGAAAATCTCGAGTGTAAATTGTTCACACACAAAAATCCCAGCAAGAGTTTTTTTTTTTGTTTCCTTATGTAAGAGTGGAATTAATTTAATTCAGCTCCTAGAACATTCTGCGGAGGGAACTATCTCAAACGGTGGTGGGCTGATGGAGTTCAGGTCTGATTGCTTCCTCTTGAGAGTGCTACTTGCCTCCTTCACTCAGGAAAGAGGAACTTTCAGTGCTGGACGCCTTGTGGTTACATGGTGCTCGACTGTGATTGGATGATTACCCACTGGTGGGCTAATGGTCAGTAAGTGGCACTTTTGTGAGGCATATATTCTAGCACCCTGACATCCAATGCAGGACTCATGGGACATCAGTCATCTGGCAACCCCTTGCAGCTTCTTCATCCTTTCAAAAAATTACATTTTTTAATTAATCTCGGAGGTTGTAATGGGAATAAAATAAATATCTACATGTTCTTAATTTTATATATAAAAAAAACAACATGCCATCTACCATTAAGATTGTGGTGAAGGCTGTGCCTGGCAAGAAACCTGTTTGTCTGGCCTATGTTCATTCTCCTCTGTGATAACACACACACACACACACACACACACACACACACACACACACACACACACACACACACACACACACAGACCCTCCACAGTGCTGCCTGCTAGGGTGTTGGCTGGGTCCTATGAGAGTGAACATCATATGCTGTGGAGGAGACCCCATATACGGATGGTAATGGTTATT
Source organism: Alosa alosa (assembly GCF_017589495.1). Classification (NCBI taxonomy): domain Eukaryota; kingdom Metazoa; phylum Chordata; class Actinopteri; order Clupeiformes; family Clupeidae; genus Alosa; species Alosa alosa. The sequence goes on from NC_063194.1 coordinate 23,278,327, forward strand.
ACCAAAGAACAGTTGCTTGCTGCTATCTGAGTATGTATGTGTGTGTGGGTATGTACATATAAAGAGCATGATTAGATGATAGGGATGTGAAGCATGTGTATACTGTATATAATTAGATCTCTATGATCTGCACCTGTGCACATCTTTGTGTGTTGCCAACAGCTTTTATGAGCTTCCTCAGGTTATTTCAGCATTCACCTGATTTTTAGTCTCACAGAGTATGCTCTCCGTTCACACATAAAATATGAAACAGAACAATGTATAGAAAATTGGACTACAGGCTACAGTTCAGTTTATTAGACTATTAGTTGAGATGAAAATATAGGCTCTATCCAGTAGATTGGTGTGCCCTTTACATGAACACCTGGTCATATTTCAATATATTCTATGCATAAATAATCTTATCAAGAAAAGGCATTATGATGCTTTTAAACTGTTAAATAATACATTTATCGAAAAAACTATTTTATATCATGTCATTACTTTCAGAGCAGCTCAGACCCTCCAATAAATAACCCCCTCCCTAAAAAGCAGATGAATCATCTTACCAGCAGATGGCCATTTGATAGCTTCAAAAACCTACCCCCCTTTCTCTGTCTCCTGTGTGCTTTAGATGATTTGGGGCTTTGATTGGGATGGGACTGGGGGGAGGGGGCAGACTTCAGAGGAAGTGTGTGTGTGGGGGGGGGATTAAAGTAAGGAAAAGCCTGCGGTCGGGTGGAATGAAGGAAGAGAGGAATTAATTAGCATGGCTGGGCCTGGTCTGGTTTTCTCCCGGAGGCTGAGCGATATCTTAGTATCAGTGTAATGATGGAGAGGAGCAGGGGCTGATAGCGCCTGGGTGGCAGTGACACTGTTACAACTCATCTCTGCGTAAGTACTAACAAAGTAAAGAGGAGAGGCATCTTCCACAAATATATACCCCCTGTGTCTATGTGGGACGGTCTCCCAGTAGCCTGGAAGGCTGCCCGAATTTACCTCGTCCACAATACTGCGAAATTCAGTCAGGAGTCGCTCCATTGAGAAGTGTATGCCTGGTTAAGATGTTTTCAGGCTTGTCAAATTGTTTGGGCGGGCTTTCTACGATGATGGACAGATAAGAAACAGTGAAGTAGTCATCCATGTCACTTGCGTGCGCTTGAGTTAAATTTCAATTCAACATTGCTTTATTAGCATGATTATAGGTACAGTGTTTGTCAAAACACAATAACAAAACAGCAACATTGAAAACATTGAGGGAAAGAAAAAAAATGGATAGGATGGATAGTAACAGTGACATGAGAAGTTGTGTGTACACGCAGTCTTCTCACACACACACATACACACTGTACAGTATGTCTGTGTCTGTCTTGAGGTATCTTAAAACCACTAATTTCCGCCCCTTTCGTTCGTAAATTCTAAAACAAAGATGTTTTTTAATATTGCAAAATAGCATTTGATAAATGAACCTTAACGGGAGCATTTACTGCCTTAAAAATCTGATTTTGCTTACCGTGCTCTAAGTTTGGTGCTGGACTGGTGGGTGCCCTATTTCCACCCACTCACTCGGCACATCAACGATTAGACCGAGAATTCTCATTGTGAAATCAAAATTCCACTGAAGATCCAAGCGGATTTGTACACACAGCCTTACAACACTGTTTACAGCTTTTCGAGTCACGTTAAAATGTCATTTTTGGTACAGAGCTAATTTAGATACACTTATGGGGTGGGTGCTTGCGTTTCTTTAGGGATCCGCCAAGTACCAGTTGTAGTTGGTGTTGAAACCACCTTTTAAACTCTATCTTTTCTTTTATTATGAAGCACTTTGGATGTAAGTATGCTCTATAGATTACATTACTGACTTACACTTTGCTGTGCCTTTCTGCTCACTCTTTTGTCTTTCTTTTTCTTGTGTGGTATATAAATAAAGACTGTTTGATTGATGATCTGTCTTGTGGGTTAATTAAAAGATAATATTTATGTTCCGACTATTTGTCAAGGGAAATGTCTGGGAAGTGGGTAAGATTTGTTGAACTTTTAATGGTCTACCGTGACATGGAAACACAAGTCCCTATATCTGAGTTTCATGCTCTTGAGAGTTACTGTTGATTTAACATTTGTTCTTGCCCGCAATTAGCCTCAAAGACCTACATATCGGTAATACATATACACACAATGGTGATTTCTCAAATCTTTTAAATATACCGCAACTAAAGCTGGTGAGTTATTTCATTTTACTGGATTTTATTAGAGGCATGAAGCCAATACTATGGTTTTTGGCAAACTAATTTAGCATCTAATTGAATGTACCCACTTTCCTTGTCACCCCTCAACCCAATTATATGCACTGCATATGTAAACATAACCTCAAGCAGAAAGATCCACGGACAATCAGAGGTGTTGTGTCCTTGCATCTTGGTTTCCAGTGGCAGATCAGCTCTTTAGTCAGACCTATCATGGACAGCCAAAGCACAGTATATTGCTTTGTAAACCCGTGTGTCTAGTGCTGCTATGGCCATTCCGCCTGTGGTGTATGTTGAACAAAGGGCAGAGCAAGCTGCCCAGAGTGTGTGAGTGTGTGTGTGATGATGATGGGCTACAGACTGGACTAAAAGCTTCAGTGGAGCCAAGAATTGGGACTTCACATTGTAACCCAAATTGGTTATGGACGTACATAAAAAAGCTGTTTGGACTGCAAAAGAAAGGACATTAAGAAACAAAAGCAGGGGAACTATAGCAGGCATATTACTATATGTATATAACAAGACTATTAACATAGAATGGCTAATCCATTCAGTTATAAATGATTACCCATTTCATATGTCTGTGTGTGTGAGAGAGAAAGAGAGAGAGGGAGAGAGTTGGTTGTATATGTATCTGTATGCATACTTGTGATGTCAAATATCTGTGTAAATTACTGAACACACTGTTTGAAAAACCAATATACCTCTCTAGCATGCAAGGTCGTGTTTGTTTGTTTGTATATGTGTATGTCTCTGTGTGTTTGTGTTTGCATCTTCACATTTATAGGGCAAGGGTCTGCTCGTAATCACAGGGTAAATATGTGCACTGTATTATTTTGGAGCCAAGGTCTTGCAGAGCAGAATGGGGCCTTGCTTCCCCACGTCCGTCTTCTGCACCACAGCCATCCCATGGGCAGAGAGAGAGGAGCGCAGATAAGCTGAAGGACAGAGAACACAGATATGCAGAGGAAATGAGAAGAGAGAGACAGAGAAAGAGAGATTTAACATCCTGTTATATTACTGTATATTGTTCTCAGAATATGATAACACATTCTGTCATCTCACTTAAAAAACTTATAACTGTATAAAATGAAGGATTTAAAAGAAAATACCAGCACAAATAGCCTAAAAACACATTACTTAGCCTTGCCTACAAAGTATCATGTAATACAAAACCATTCACACACACAAAACAAGACACTAACTATTCAAGCATTAAATTAAAACAGTAGGTTGGCAGTGAAGACTTTCACATATCTTCCTGGGTAAAGTAATTTTGCCTATAGTGTTCAACAAATC
>NC_063194.1:23286850-23304350 GCF_017589495.1 Alosa alosa
TCATTCTAGCTCCTTTGGATTTGTAGATTCATACATCATCCATTCTGCTATCAATCCTCTGGTATGGAAGAGATCACTGACATACTCTAAGCATATTTTAACATATTCATCCCATTGTGTTATGTTAGTATTGAATCGGAAATTGGAAATTAATATGTTCTAATTGAATATGAATATGTTCACACACACACACACACACACACACGCACACACACACACACACACACACACACACACACACACACTCACACACACATCCAGTGGCATTTCTGGTGTTCTGTAGCTATCCTAGCCAAATTCTTTCCCCATTATCCCTGGCTTGTGACGTCCACCTGAATGAGCCAGCATGTAAGGTGAGAATTCTAAAATGGAAGCCTTGGATGTGTCATACCTCTAGTGACAAACTCTGTCAAGTCACTTTTTCCAAGCCTACCTGTGGCATTGTGCTTGGATGCTCACTCTCAATCCATCGCTTGTCCTCATGTCTCTCATCTTCCTTGGCTGGGAATAGAATGGGGGAGTACCCATGGATGCTTGATTTCTGCTTGACTTGAGAAACTCATCATGACCCTGGCTAGAGTCCTTGCCAAAAACTTCTCACTTCTCTGTAGGCAAATTTGGAATGTGAACTCTCTCTCTCTCTCTCTCTCTCACACACACACACACACACACACACACACACACACACACACACACACACACACACACACACACAACAGATAACAGATAGTTAAATAGATAGAACAAAATGCACAAACCAGCTGCAGCCCACTCTTTGTTCATTGCACATACAGTGCCGTACATCTGGAGACTGTGAGATGAGGATATACTTCATTTTTAAACCCTGACAAATCCATTAGATATTCAAAAGAGCACACACTAGACAAGATTTAAACAGAAAATCATATATTCACTTTCTATATGCACGTTTCTAAATCATGTTTTTACTCATTCACAAAAATAAAGAATTTAAATGCAAATGCCAGAAGGTAAATGCCATCTCTTTAAAATCCCCTTAGCTTTGGAGAGGTGAGCATGAATCAGATCCGCTGGCTAAGAGTTTATTCTGTTGAACTCACAAGTCACTGTTACAGCTCTCTAGAGGCTTGTTATTTAAACTTTATTGGAAAACAATAAAATATCACACATCTCTCTACACATCTATGAGACAAATCACAATAAACACATGGTGATGAAATGTCATATTGCAAATATATAATTGCCATAACACCTCAATCCGAATAGCTCTTTATTTTACAACAGTTAGGTCTGGTCGAACAATTTATACATTTCTGATTGCACAAGAGGCATTCCATGGGTGGGGATGAGTGAAACATTCCACTCGGTCTCTTCACCACTAGTAATCACTCCACATTTTGCATTGAATTGTCTGACGTAAACTTGACCTCTGGCCGCACTCGAGCCTACGGTTGAACCACATCTGTGGGTATCCTTTAAGATGCAGGGGCTGTGCTCATTAATCCCATGCATGTTCCCTTTTGGGACCTCGCTGCATACATTTGCATTGTCCACCTACTCACTCTCACTCTAAAACACACACACACACACACACAAACAATAAATGCAGAATAATCATTAAAAAAAATATTTTCTTGTTTTTCTCTGCTGTCTCTTCAGATACTCTCCTCCATCAAGTGCTTGTGCTGCAGTGCAGTAGCTTTTCAAATGACAGTACAGCAGCCTTTAATATTCTATTTAGAGCCGGCTCTCTATTGATGTCAGGCATCGGGGGGGGAGGGGGGGTGCTGGGTGGAGCAGGGAGGGTTTCAATTTGTGTCTGTCATCCTCTGCTCCGTCTCGTCGCCTGGGCACAGTTTCAAGAACAAGGGAAGGATGGAAGGCGTCCCCTTGTGAAGATCTCCATCAGACTGTCAGCTTATTTTTCTCCGCCAAGCAAAATAGGGATGACCATGTTTAATCCCAAAAGTGGAATTGATTGTTTGGGGTTTTATGCGATTCGTTTGAGTCAGGGACGGTAGAGAGGTTTGTCTGGACACTCGTTTGTAGAACATCCTGATGTTTAACACGTTTACACATTTACAGTGCTTTTTTCTAACTCTCTACTTTGGTCAAGAGGACTATTTGCTGAATTTTACTACTGTTTACTACTGTATACTTTCCATACATTTAGGTTTATTTTGTTGTCAACCTTTGCATCTTGGTCAGTAACACAAAGACTAGGCTACCTGGTAGCAGTTTCAGTATACTGTATTATAGGGATGGAGTAGAAGCTGGTCTTTGCTGATTTTTTTTTATCCCTCGGCCTTGGTCAAACACACAATGCAGTGTGACACACAGATACAGGTAGCTCTGGCTACCATCATGTTGGAGGCAGGTTTTCTTTTTGGAGCACCACCACTCAGCTCTGGTGTGGACTAAGAGAAGAGACAGTATTTGCCTCCTTCCATCTGTCCTTCTTTTCCATTTCCCATCTGCAACATAGTGCCCACATACGGCTGATTTTGCTTAAGCTCCACTCGTGTCTGGCTGTAGCCACTTGACCTCTCCGAATCGAACAGGATGAGGGATATTTCCAGTGGCCATGAGGTCAAGTGCTGGCCCCTATATCTTTTCATTACACCCCTTCCCCAAGCTGTTGTTTATCAATGTAAATTTGGCCCCACCACCACCCTGCCTTCCACCCCTCAGGACAGGAATAATCTCCCTGGAGTTTACCAAGGCTTTGCTGTGCTTCCTTTAAATCCCATTCTCTCTCCTTTTCACTCTTTCTCTCTCTCTCTCTCTCTCTCTCTCTCTCTCTCTCTCTCTCTCTTTATCTCCTCTTGCTTTTTTCTCTAGCCTTTCCCTTTGAGTGTGCTGTAGGTCTTAACAATGACTGAACAAATCTAGCTATTAGCACTGAGGATTAGGTGAGCCTATTAGCTACATGTGCTTCCCACATGGCGATAGCAATAGCACGAATGATAACAAGGTTGCTGTGCTATTCTCTCCATTCTCTCCATGCCCAGTCTGTACAGAGTTCATATTAGTCAACTTGCAGCAAAAATAACTGTCACCCCAGAGGAAAATCCTAATTGCTTCTTCTTGTTGATTCTCATGGAGGTCTACGTGTGAGGTATCAAGAACTAGAGGTTGACATAAGTAGTGTTAACATGAGCTGAACATTATTAGAAACACAAGCAGTGGCTTTAACCAGACAGCCTGCTGCGAGGCTCTCCATGTGATTTATTCCAGGAGACAATCGTCATCGCAGCTCTAATCTCTGCTACCCCTCTCATTAAGACTACACCTGCCAACAAGATATTAATGTGAAGATGAGACGCCTGCTGGGTAGAAATAGATCCACAAAGGTCATGTTTGAAACACCTGAGAGATAATCGAGGCTTGCCATGGTGAGGTTTGCTCACTATCTGACACCCAAGTGCCCCACGTAAGAAGCTTTGTCAAACTGTAATTTCCATCCTCCTGCATTATACATGCTTCTGTCAACACACCTCAGTGTGTTTCGGAAATATCATTCTAAAAACAGCCAAGGCAAAAAAAGGAGGAAAATATCTTAATAACAGCGCCATTGTTAAATGCCATTCTTTGGTTGTTAAAGGACATTCTAGTTCTTGCTTAACCATGGCAACGGTAAGCAGTTTTAATAACTTATTTACACATTCCTTCTAAAGACAACACAAATCCACAAAATATATCACCATCATTTCTGGTCAGATCTTCTGCCTTCATAGTAGTCATGGACGCAGCATAATTATCCCATTCCTTGACCTAGCATATAAAGCATATAATAATTGTTATTCTTAAAACTAATTCTGATAAGCTAAATGTACAGGTGAGTCCTCAGGAAACCTATTTTTGTCCAGAAATGACCACCCTGCAAATCAGGATAGGTTTCCATGCATTGTCATGTATCAATGATGGGTTGTCTGTTTTGTTATTCTGAAACGTCAACTAGCGCACTGTCCTTCTAAACTAGAAATACTTAGCCTAGGGGTGTAAAGATTAACCGATACGTATCGGTATCCGTTTTTAACGTGTAAGATATGGCTACATCGATACGTGAAGCCCCGTATCGGAATAAAACTGAAATGAACCGGTCATTATATCGATTTACTTGTTACGAATCGGTTCACAACCTTTTCTGCTCACTCAGACTCTCATTTACGTTCCAAGCAGCGCGTTCATCCCACATCCGGTTTTGAAACTATACGTGGCACGGAATTGTGGGTAATGCAGTTCGTTTTTGGCTACATTCATTGCCCAAAGTTGTCAAATGACCTCATTACCCATACATCTACTGCAACTTAAGCACGTGACAACTCTCACTCGGTCGTTTGTTTTACAGTTTTTACTCTTTTGTTTTTCAAAATCCAGCGCGAAATTAAACACTAAACAGCAACGATAGTCTGTAGATTATAGCCTTACGTTTGATAAAGGGATTTCCTTAATGTTAAATAATAATTTGGCCCTTGCTAAAACGATGCACAAATTATTAGCCAATTATTTTGTTCATATGAACTCAGACTTGTGGCATTATAGGTTTCTGCATTAGGTCTACCGTTGGAACAAAATAAACCCAGAGAGTTCATTGATATGTAGGCCTATTTTATTCTTGTAGGCTATATGAGAAAAGGCCAACAGTGTCTTAAGCACTGTTTTATTGGTAACACTCCATAATAAGGTGCCATAATAAATAGCAAACTAGTAATTACCTAATCCTTTGTTAATATTTGTTAATTGTTACTAAAATATCTATTTGGCACAAGTTAATAGTTTTTTCATCATTAATTCAATATTAGTTGTTTGCATAAAATCTGTATGTTAATATTTTAACAAATCTATTAACTAATATTGTATTAATATGTGTTAATAGTTAACTTAATGTCTTTTTGGCACTAATTAACAGTTATTTCTTACATCATTTAAATGTTAACTGTTTATTTACAAACTATATACTAATATAAAAGTTAATGACATATTATTATTTATCTAGCTTTTCTGATCAGTTTTGTGGAGAATTTATGGAATTCATGGTTTATGGCTTTATTATCTTGTGGGGTGCATAAGGCACCCTACTGCCAGTGGTTGGTTGTGTGAGAGTTTGCACACCTCTTCTTCCACTTCATCCTTATTGGATACCTTTGTGGTTGGCTGTCCTGTAATTGGTGACCCTCTGTCTAGTGTTTGAAAGTAGTGTACTCTTTGCCTTTGGAAGTATTTGGTTGCTGCTTGAATTTGGTGAAATTCAGGAGGGGTGTAACAGAGTTAGAAATATAGTTTAATGTTTATGTGATTTTCGCTAGCCTGACGAGCCAGACCCACATTAAAATGTAGGGTCTGGGCACTCACCGTTCGCAGTGCTCAGTCCGTGGGGCGGGATAATCAGTTGTCTTTCAAATTCCCTCTGCACACAATAGGACAGCGGCAGCGCTTATGAGTCCCATGCGTTTCCCACCACGAGCTAGTTGGCTAGTTCAAACGTTTGCCAACTTAATAAAAGCTTAACTCGTGTCACACTGTTCGCCAACAGCAACATCCATCTTATTTGTTTTCAAGTAGCAGGGAATTCAAGCCAAACTGTTGCAACTCTGCCATCAATCATTATGGTAAGCCCACCTAACGACTCTATACACGATTTCATTGGCCTGGCGGTCGTTTCTAGAAAGCATCGTTTGCTAACTTGCGTCGCAACCTTGGTAGTTCGCTCCATCGTCCTTGGATTTGGTGTTTCTAGAAAGGGTAGTTCGAACTCTCAATCGCAAACAAGGATGCAAAGTTTGAACGTCGTTTGAACTACTGCCCCTAGGCAGTCGCACTTGTGTCGTTCCTTGGTAGTTCCTGTTGGTGTCTGGAGCGCCCAACCAAAAATCACAACCGCCTAACCAAAAATTGCGAAGTGGATGTTTATCTCGTGACTCAATGATTGATCTATCCTGTAGCTTAATTTTGATTAAGACACTGACTCCCCTACTTGGCTCATTCTTGCTATTTATGTTAATTCAAGTATTGCCTTGCTTTTTTCCCAGACCCTTATAACAGTAGTGATAAATGGTGTAGTGGCTAAAGCAGATGACTTATTAACCCAACGTTGTAGGTTCGATTTTCTTATGATGTGAGATTGTCCTCTTGCTTCTCGCTACCTGCAGGTGAACTAGTGTGACACGTAGATTAAATTGTTTTTGACTGATGTCTTGTACAGTACCTATGGTCTCTCGATGTAGAGTAACTATATACATAAATATGTATGGTCAAAACCTACTGTGTATCGTAGGCCTACTCTTACTCAGAGATGAAAAGAAGAGACAGGATGCGAACTCCGGCCGAGCGCATAGTGCACTGATGCGTTGCCGTTAAGCCACGAGACAATTGATAACTTTTGCGATACCCAGACATTCGTCCAGGCTATATATTTTTTCCAACATAGATATTTAACACAAATAATGGCACATATTGGTCGGCTTCAGTAAAATGTTTTATATACTTGCAATTAATAGGTTTAGAGTTTTGCAGATGATAATGCCAATGCCAGCATTAATCACTCGGTTTAAATGAGAAAAATGTCAACATAGGCTGTGGCAGAGAATTTCTAAGGGGTGGGGTATTACACGTTGCCACTGTTTCCACCAATGATATCTATCGCTGCATCATCAACAACGTTGTTTGAACTACAGTGTTCAAACGTCGGAGGTAGCGAATTGCGACACAGGTACGATGCTTTCTGGAAACAGGTGTAACAATGTCGTTGTTTGGTCGCAAGTTGCGTCGTACCATGGTGGTTGAGCAACGTCATTGCTAACTTTTCTAGAAACGACCCCCTGATTGAGTTTCGATTTCTGGAGCTCACAAGCCAACGGAGAGTTGCTAGACTAGCCGCTAGGGCGCGTCTAGATTTCTAGGCTAGATTTTCGCCGTAATTAAGCAGCTTTTTTGAGATTGGTGTTTTGGAGCCCCCTTTGGAGAAACGGTATACTGCAGCTCTGCTGCGTTTTGTCCTTGCATTGTTGCCATAGCTGATCATAAGCGGTATGCTTTGCATTGGGTAGGTTGACTGTATAAAGCACTCTGCACTTTGTTTTAATTTTGTAACTGTAAAATGTTGTTTACGTTGAAAACTTCGATATACCACCTGTATTATATTACTTTACATGTATTGTTAGGATTTGGTAGCAATTCTAGCAACTTAGAAAACGTTTATTATTGTTTTCATTATGACCACGAGTTCATACACACAAGTCTAACGTGACTAGCTGTAAACTCCGCTAGCAACTTTCCATGCATTCAGTGTAGTTTAGCTTAGTGCTCATGGAACGTGCAATTCAGTCTAACAGGAAATTAATGTACATTTTGTTTAGCATTATGTTTATGCATTACTTCCGTATGGTCTACGTCTGTGAGTGTTTAGTGAGTCTCAGAATATTAATAAACTCGTTCTGTGCACCTGAACATTGCATGTCGCACGTCTCCCTTGCTAGTAGGGCTGACAGTGATGGTATAGGAATCATGCATGTAATATAGCCCATTCCACTACTTCTTTTTATTTTGCTTGTGCAGATGCTGTTTTATGTATGCCAGTGCCTGAAGGCATGTTTTGTTTTAACTTTTCCTAAAGGAATACATGTGATAAGCCAGTTTTGGTCTCAGTCCCTTCACTGTCTGACTAATAGTTATATATTACTAATATATTAATAAAGCTTAACCAACTTTATTATAAGGGTCCCCCATACTGATAGTTATATATTACTAATATATTAATTAAGCTCAACCAACTTTATTATAAGGGGCCCCACGCTTATACCTATTTACTACTAATATATTAATTAAGCTTAACCAACTTTATTGCAAGTGTTTCTGGCGCCGACAAGAGTGGCGGCATGTCAAGGTAGCTCCGTGTTTTTTTCTTGAATCTATTGTAAGGGTCCTATGGGGAGTGGTTCATATTGGGATAGGCAGAAGCACAGTTTAATATCAATTAGTTAAATAATAATAAGTCATTAACTTTTCTATTAACATATAGTTTGTAAATAAACATTTAACATTTAAATGATGTAAGAAATAACTGTTAATTAGTGCCAAAAATACATTTAGTTAACTATTAACACATATTAATACAATATTAGTTAAAGGAGAATTCCGGTGTGATATTGACCTAAAGTGTATTGAAACATGATACCGAGTGTGAACGTATGTCTCATAGCCCATCTCGACTTGTCCCCTGCACTCCAAAATCTGGCTTAGTTAGCCGATGCTACCAACAGCTTTTTCAGTAGTGGTGCTTCGGCATCGGGCTAGCCATGCAAATAAATCACTGTTTTACACCCATTTACGAGGCTCAATGTATCTCCACACTTCATTGGTAGACTTCCGAGGGCCCTGACATTTAAAACGAGACATTGAGAACTTTGAAAAAGCACTGGTAGTTTACTTACAAGACGATTTATACAGACAGTATCTTCACGAAGTTTAACGTTTGCAGCCATCTTGAATTTAGTCACGATAAGTCGAAAGCAACTCAGTAAGAATGAACAGGTATGATAAGGGATCAGATTCCAAAAATAATTCAGTGGAAATGCATGGATTCCAGTTTCTTCCAGTAGCAGCAACTGGAATCCATGCATTTCCACTGAATTATTTTTGGAATCTGATCCCTTATTTGAAAATATGTTGTATTTGGCTGCTGTGTTTGACTGAAATGTAGACTATTCTTTTTTTTTTCATTTCAATACAGTATATGAAACAAACCTCAGTTTAGATAATCATATTCACACATTTTTTTGCCTAATTGACAACCATGACCATGATAACTGATAATATAAAATTTATGTGCACCTTGAGCAAATGATAAAAAATCTTTCAGAATGCTTTCCATTCTTGAACTGCATCGAATTGCATCGAATCACATCGCATCGAATCATACTGAATCGTTTCTTATGAACATGTATCTTTTCTTGTATCGAATCGTGCCCATGTATCTAGATGCAAATCGTATCGTCTTTTACATGAGATATTCACACCCCTAACTTAGCCACTTTGTTTGTTTAGTACTTTGTTTATTGCTTATTTTGCTTGTGATATGTTTTGTAATACTTTAAACACCTAATGGACAGGTTTGTGTGTGTGCGTGCGTATACAGTATGTGTGTGTGTGCGTGCATGTGTGTGTGTGTGTATGTGTATTTGTGTGTGTGTGTGTGTGTGTGTGTGTGTGTGTGTGTGTGTGTGTATGTGTATGCAAGCGTGACAGCCTTGTAATGTTTGATGTGTGCTCAGACATGGCTTTTGTCAGATGAAAAGGCCAAGCACTGAATAATACCCTGAGCATCTGAGGCATCTGTTTCTTTAGTTTCAGGTGAAGGACATTCTGAACATGACAACAGAGATGAAGTGGCTCTTGGAAGAAAAGTATTTGAGTCTACCGAGACTGTTATATCACTTGTCCCTTGTGTGTCCTCTCTGTTCGTTGTCAGTGCTTGCTGTTTGAATGGCAGCAAATGGCACATGGCACTTAATTTTTTTCCCATCAGTTTTTCAGGGTTTTTTTAGGAGAATCTAAGCATGCTTATCAGACAGGGCATTTGCCCTTCCAGCTTAAAACTGTTGCTTTGCCGAACTCGCTTGGTATTTTCTCCATTGTCTTATTTTTGGGCTGAGGATGACCCATGGTGGTCTAGTATATTACAAACTAAAATGTATCATTGAAGTATCATTAAAACAAGAAAGTTGAGTGTTGTTGTCATTGTTCAGAGTACAGTTTCAAAGCCAATGAAATACAGTTGGCATTTAACCGGAAGAGCAAAAGAATAATATTGCTTATAGATGTGCAGCTATGGAGAGCAACATATACAGTATAAAAAAGATGATCATATTTGCATAATACATTAAATATATTATACATACATGTGAAGGGGACAGTGTTGGATTAGGGTTGTATGCACAGTATAGGCACACCTTGAACAATTGATTGTATGTACTATACAAACAACCAGAGTCGGACAGTAACAGAGTACATTTACAGTACAGTACTTGAGTACAATGGGAGTACTCATGACTTAACTCAAGTACATTTGAGAGGCAAATATTGTACTCTTTAAAAAAAGGAAAAAAGAAAAATCTTGGAAACCCTCAATTTGTTGTTTCCCTCTCAAACGTGATTGGATTGTGCAGGCACCACTGATTGGGACAGCTTATCAGCAATCACCTTCAGCTTTCCGCCAAAGTCAACTCCATGGTCAAATTTAGATAAGAGACGAAGATGAAGACGCAGCAGGTCCATCCCGGGAATGTGCCAACCTGTGGCCCCACCTCGCCAGAGTATTTCAATTTTCTGAACAAGTTAATGATAGTTTTTGCTTCAAGTGTTTCAATTACAAAATTGTATTTTATATTTGATATACGTATTTTAAATACATGTATTAGAAATACTGCCCATCCCTGGCAACATGGTAAAAACTTTCAATTCCGTTTACATTCTCCAAGATATTAACATTAACATTCTTCATAACTCCATGTAGGACGTTTCTGTACATAAATGTAAGCACTGTGGCAGTAGTAATGCAATATTTAGAAAATGTAGGCTACTCTTGTACTCTTGATACTCAAGTACTTTTAAAAACAAGTACTTCAGTACTTTTACTTAAGTAGACATCTGACTGTTGTACTTTTACTTGCACTTGAGTAAAATTTAGCAAAGGGTATCTGTACTTTTACTCAAGTAATGAAGCTGTGTACTCTTTCCGCCTCTGCAAACAACAGTAATTTTAACAAAGTGCGAGATTCAGCCTGTGCAAGACTGAGCAGTGCAATTGTTGTGCAAGTACTGAGACGCTTAGCAGTGCGTTTTGGAGTTCAGCAAGGTCTCTCTGCCTCAGACAAGAAGCTTAAAGAGCCTGCTGGTATGGAAGTGGAGAATCCTGTGGCATCTGCCGGATGAGAGGAGAGAGGAAAAAGTCCATGGCTGAGGTGGGATGCATCAGTAGTAATGGTTTTCACCCTGCTCATCTAGCACTTATAGTAAATGCTTTCAGTAGTGGGGAATTGGAAGCCAGGGAATCTGTTGTGAGTGTTGAAGTGCTGTGCACTGTGATGTGATGTGGAGAAAATGCCATACCAATCGGAGATGTGGTTGTTGAGAACCCTGGGCTTTCTAAAGCCCACAGGAATTAAGGAAGCTGTTACACCTTTTTGATGGATGGAGACGTTCAGGGACCAGATGAGACTATGAAGTGTGGATGCTCAGGAACTTGTAATACATGCTTTATTATGCTATAGCTCCGTTGGGGCCATAGACGTGGTTCCTAGTCCACAATGATCTCCGTGGTCTTCTGGATGTTAAAGGCCATGTTAGGACCATGCACAGTAACAGTGATGACGGAGGAGAGGTCTCAGCAGATAGCCTTGTGGCACACTGCTGTTTACGATATGTGTGGTAGAGGAGTGGTTGTCTTACTGAATTGACAGACGTCTGTTCAGTCAGACAGTCCAAAATACAGTTGCATGGGGAACGACTCATTCTGAGCTGGTTAGGAAGTAGTTAAGCTTGTGTGGGAGGGGCTAAGAGCTGGATGGGGGCAGAGTGCTGAGTGTTTTGACGTCTGTTATGGTCTACAGCCCTCTCTATATGCACATGAGGACAGGTCTGAGGAGTTGAAGTGCTCTTCTATCCTCTGCCATGATTGAGATGTAACAGGCAGACTACACCAGGCGCATAACTGATGCACTCTGTTAGCGCAGCATATGCTGCAACAATTAGCTTAAACTATAATAAATGGAAGTGGCCACACCAGATGTGAAAGCGGAGCGTACATTGGGGAAAAAAAATAGACCTGTCTTTTAAAATTATTTTCACTCTCTGCTAATAGAACGCTTTAGTTGTGCACCTGGTGTAGCCTGCCTGTAAGCCTACCAGTCTCCAGACCTGAAGATCGCAGAAGGTGAACCTCTGTTCATTTGGAGCCTCCGAAAACAAAAAACGTTGTTTTGTATTGCCACCACTCTGTCAACACACTTGATGTGATCCACAACAGAGTTGATGTGCTATTGCAGCTCTGTCAGCCCTGAGCCCTGAGGGGACTGCACTCCTCCAGATTGTTGGTGACATCATCTTTGAGCCATGTTTCTGTGAATACAAATATGAAGTTTCAGTCCATGAACATTCTCTATGTGAGGATGCAAATCCGTAGTTCAATGAGCTTGTTCACTGACCGAGACTGTATATTCGTGAAGACATGAGAGTTAAGTCAAGACTCACTGAAGTGTTCTGTCCAATTTCAACACATTTTCCAGCCTCAGCCAACCGATGTAATGCAACTAACCGCACAACATGCGAAAGTTTTAGAAATAATGGCAGTCTAATCCAGAGACATTCATTATAAAAGCTGCTGCTGGGTGTTTCTGAGGAAATCAAAATGTGACTTCTTAAAAGTCATTTTTAACCACATGCATAATGAATGCATGAGAGAATACTTTATATATCTATTCCTTAGAGCTGTGGCTTTACAGTCAGGAAGATGATGTTTTTCCAGTTACCATAAAGCCATACAGACTCCCATGAATCTGGCCAACATTTAAAACATGTCTGGTGTCAAATTTATTCTGTCAATGATGTTAAGATGCTACTTTCCATAAGTAGACACCCATCAGTGCAGCTCTTTAGAAAGTTGGGTCTTGAATGACAAAGTGACGCATATTTTGTAATCCGCTTGACTAATCTCAAAGTGCGGTGTTTTGACTCGGTCCGCTCTTTTGCATAATCACAGCTTCCGTTTCACGAGTGCCTATCTCTGACAAAGCTCCCCAGTCGCCGATTCCCTCTCGCTGGACGTTATCAGAGCTCTGAGAGCCTGCTGGAGTCAAACGAGCTTCTCTGACAGAATGCTTGGTGGGAGAGAGAGAGAGAGCTGGAGAACGTAGCTTTGAAGCATGTCAGTCAAACTTGAAATCCTTCATAATTATACAGTACAGTACGGGTGAGGTGAGTGTGACTGGAGCAGCGTGACAGTGAACCAGTTATTATCATCAAGAAATACACATGCTATTGTCATTACCATTACCACAACATCTGAAGTCTCCTCCCCACTGAGGCACTCCCTCTTTAGCTTTGCTTTTTTATTTAGTTGCCATCTTTATATTACCAAGAAGAGACCAGCAAAAGAGAAATGTTGAGACAGAAACTGAGAATATTGGAGAAAATCGCATTTTAAAAAACAACAAAAATCAGCAACACTTTCTTCTGTTTTTACAACATAGATGCTCTCATCCAAATTAATTTGCATGCAAACGAGACAATCCTAATTAAAGATAAGGTCTGTGGGTCTATGGAAATCTCTTTGATCCTGCTGTTTATTATTTACATGACCACAGCCCCTAGCCTTGTGACTGAGCACCAGTGCTTTTTCCGTCTGTACAAGGAAGTAGACCCGGTCAGCTCCTCATGAACAGGTTCTGAGTGTGAGTTAAAGGATAATTCTGGTATTTAGCATTTTGAGTCCCTATTCTGGTTTGTTTTGGATGAACGAGAGTGGTGGACACAGAAATGTTGACGATGGGTCCTGTCTCGACTTTTTGACTCGCCTTTGACTGCTTCAGAGTGGCTGGCTACAGGCATGCACAAACATGTCCTTAAAACAAATCTTAACATTCGTTTTCAAAACTTTGCAACTCACCGAGTGGGTAATGGTGTTCGTTGATGATTAAAAACAAATATATTGGCGCAATGTATGGTTTCAATCCAGAAAAGGGACTCAAAATGCTAAATACCGGAATTATCCTTTAAGAACAATTAGATAAAAAGAAAACAACCACTCTCTCAACCATATGCTCTTTCTTACTCATTTATTGATTTATTTATTTATTACTAATGTATTGAGAGTATATGCTTTGAATACATTATATTAGCAAGAAAGATTATAGAGAATGCTGTTTTATATTATTAATTAGCCTGACGAGCCAGACCCACATTAAAATGTAGGGTCTGGGCACTCACTGTTCGCAGTGCTCAGTCCGAGGGGTGGGATAATCGGTTGTCTTTCAAATTCCCTCTGCACGCAATAGGACAGCGCTGAGTCCCAGGCGTTTTCCCACCAGCGGAGCTAGTTGGCTAGTTCAAACTTTTGCCAACTTAAAACAAGCTTAACTCGTGACACACTGTTGGCCAACAGCAACATCCATCTTCTTTGTTTTCAAGTAGCAGGGAATTTAAGCCAAACCGTTGCAACTCTGCCATCAATCATTATGTTAATCCTGTCTAACGACTCTATACACGATTTGATTGGCCTGATTGAAGTTTAATTTTTCGAGCTCACAAGCCAACGGAGAGTTGCTAGACTAGCCCTGGAAGCAAATGTAATTTGCTGCCGCTAGGGTGCGTCTAGATTTCTAGGCTAATTATGGCAGTAAACTAAACAAATTGCAGTAAACTAAACAAATAAGTAAAAAAAGCAGTATTTGCTAAGCACAGAATGACATCAAAGAGTTACATTTCCACACATGGCATGATTACAGTGTTCCTTTTTATTATTGTAAGTGCCTGCCAAACGCGAACAGAAATTGGAGCTGGATGATGAATCACAATTATGTGTTTATAATAGCTTTGTTGGCCTTTCTTTTTTCCTTCATATAAAATCAAGTCACTATCATGACAAATCATGACAAAAACATGCCCCTCACCAATTAATCTCCAATTACATTGTATTGAAAGAGATGTACAAAGAATGGAAGGACATATATTGGTAGAAAATAAATATGGCTCAACAAAGCCAGTGTGGTTTACCTCAGAATCAAATCAATGGTAATCTCTTACATAATGTATTTCTCTTAGATAAATAAAGATAACCCTTTGTATAATAAGGCTTTGAAGGGAAGGCATGAACCCGTAAAAGGACAAAAGGGAAACAGATATGTGCACCATGCGTTGTCAGAAGCCTATCGCAGGCAGGGAGCATGAGACTCGGACAAACAGGGTTGATCTAATGGTGCTAACCTTTAACACGCCTCGTTATCAACCGCCCTTCACCACACTCTGACCTTTTCACTATTCACACCTGTCCCTTGGAGGGATAGAGTCGCTTTTGATGAAAGGAATGGGGGGGGGGGTAGAACGATGGAAGACATAAGTGGGTGTGAAGGAGTGAAAAGAAAAAGAATGTCCCAAAAGAAGAATGGAAACATGTGCCACGACTCCGGTACCTAATGCAGGGGAGGATTGGAGGGCGAGATACATCAGGGAAGCAGTTATCTGAGAGTGTTACATGCTATGTTTCATCACAGCCCCTCACTCTCTTGCTCTCCCTTTCCCTTTCTCGTAGTCCCTCGTTCTCTCACTCCCCTCACTCACTGGGCTTCTCACTGGGGCCTGCATTTTGGACCGAGGCACTCTGGTTTTCAAATTCTCTAGCAAAACTCTCATCTCCCCCCTTCTCTCTCTCTTTCCGCCCTCCCCCACTGCATGTCCTGTCACTCAGCAAGGCTCTTGTCTGTTTCAGTCCGTCTCGCTACAATCTAGAGATGGCACGTCACCCAGTACGCCAAGGAGAGGACGGGGAAAAAAGCAGTCTGCACCCGTTGTCGAGCAGTTTGACTGGCAGGCATCTGAATGAGTCAGAACTGTATCATGTTGAAGCCAATGTCTTTTGTAAGGCCCGTCTTTTTTGCCCAAACCTTATGCATTTCTAAAAAATGCCTTTTGCATTCAATTTACATGTGTGGATACCTGTGTTTGATCTGTATTGTCTTAGCTGGCCATGGCCAAAGATCCCCAACACCTGATCATGCATAAAGTGACCATTTGCTCCTTGTTCTGGCCCCTCTACTGAGAGGTAACTCAGTCCTGGGCCTACTTGATGTCTTATGGTGAGATAGGCCAACCTCATTATCATACAGTATTGCTCTGTAAATATGTGTTGTGAATAATACATTCATGTTTGGTCTTGAATTAATACTTGTAATGTGGGCAACAGTCAAATCATGTTTTTATTACAATTGAATGTATCTGTGCATAGTTGTAGACTAAGAATTCCACTGTAGCATAAAGTTATGATATCCACCTGGGCCACACCCATCCACCTCAGACAACAAAGGCTCTGATGAGTCGGGGGTGGCCCAAGTGAATGATAAAAGTGGAGGCTCTTGTCCTCCGAGGTCTCTTCTTCTTTACCATCTTGGGGCTTCTTTTCCCATCTTCTCTTTTTCTCCATCTTGGACCTCTTCTCTGGGTCTCTCTCTTTTCCCCCTTTCTCTCTCGCCCTCTCTCTGTCTCTCTCTCTTTCTCTCTCCCCCTTTCCTATCTCTGGGTCGTAGTGTGCCATGCCATTCTCCTCCATAGCTGATAAACTAGTTACTTGGTAATTGATTGGTGATACAAATTATTAATCAAATGGAGTCGGATAACGAGTATGTAATAATATTATTGCCATTTAACTCTTCACCCTATTTGTCCACACAAGCTCTTTCAAGTGAGGATATAGCCAGACGTCTCTATGTTTCCGAGGCTATATATATAATTTCTGAGCGTCTTACAGTTTCATGCCTGCTGACTTGAATTAGAGGCCTCCATGTGAGCTTCAAAATTGGCTGCAAAAAATGATGATCTAACAGCCTTCTGGCTCGGCGGCCATTGTCTGAGCTGAGTATGAGGGGGAATCAGCTGCGTGGTGGATGGGTGTGTCTTTCTATGTTTCAGACAACTGTTGTAAATGCACAGATGTGACAGATGCGATGCATGTGGGAAGTGGTATTTGTGGAAGTAGGAAGTGGACTTCAAATATGCAACTGCTGCCTTTCAAGACACACAGCAGCCGTGCCAGGGCAAAGGAGACCAGACAGCAGGCTATTGGTTTCAATATCCCAGTGAGATCAACCAAGAAGTTTACATTTAGTGCACAGAAAGGAACAATGTCCTGATCTGACCATTTTTGGGGGAAAAAGAAACACTCCCTGGATAGCGAGCCCTGTTTTGGTCCAGGCCACTGGTAAAATATGGATTTCACCCCAAGTGTGATACCAGGCTTTCTGTACTAGAGGAAAGGCTGGCACCAATGTGCCTTATTAAGCAGAAGAAACAATCAAGAGAAACCAATGCTGGAAGTGGAAATTCAAATTCATACAGGCACAGATGGCGCTTTAAGTGTAATGCAGCTGTGCAATCCAGCTGCATCAGAAATATTAGGCCCAAACAAGGGTACGCCAGCTAAGGGGATTCACATATTCAACATGCAAATCGCAATTCTGTTCCAGTCAACTTTAGCCTGCAGGGCTTGTCTTTTATTCATGCTGGCCAAGTTTCAATTATTTTTCTCTTAGAAATGGACGATTACAGCCTCCTTATTCCCATCACTCTTCCTTTCCATGTCTTTTGGGAAAAAGTAAAAGAAGGAGAATGATGAATGATGGATTTCAAGGGTTTCCTTCTCTTGTCACCTGCTCTTCTATTTTTACACTACTCCTCATGCATCACCCTCCACATTTATTGGCACCCCTGGCAAAGATGAGCAATACAAAGTATTAAATATTCATCTTTTTGGTGT
>NC_063194.1:23306850-23381850 GCF_017589495.1 Alosa alosa
CTCTCTCTCTTTCTGTGTGTCCATTGGTTACTCTTCCACATCTCTCCATGAAATTCATTCTGGTGTCCATTGGTTCACCTCACTCTTCCACATCTCTCCATGAAATTCATTCTGGACTCTCTATCCGACCACCATAGCTCTGTGTGATGTAAACAGTGAAGGCATCATCACCTCACTTATCCTGAAAATATACCTGTGCACTTTACAGTGCTATTTAGAGAGCATGGAAAACAAGTTTGAGTCCATATATGGTGATGCTTTTATTCAGAGATGCTCATCCTCACCTTGGGCAGTGGCAGCTCATTAAAAAGCTGCACAGATGGAGTTTGCAGTGGTTGAACAGGATTAGGCATATGCTTGCATTGTGTGTGTGTGTGTGTGTGTCTCTCTCTCTCTCTCTTTCTGTGTGTCCATTGGTTACTCTTCCACATCTCTCCATGAAATTCATTCTGGACTCTCTATCCGACCACCATAGCTCTGTGTGATGTAAACAGTGAAGGCATCATCACCTCACTTATCCTGAAAATATACCTGTGCACTTTACAGTGCTATTTAGAAACATGGAAAACAAGTTTGAATCCATATGGTGGTGACTTTTATTCAGAATGCTCATCTCCACCTTGGGCAGTGGCAGCTCATTAAAAAAAGCTGCACAGATGGAGTTGCAGTGGTTGAACAGCTGTGTGTGGATTAGGCATATGCTTAAGATAAATAAATCGCGTCGTGTGTCTGTGTCTGACGATGGTGTTTTCATGGACCAATATCTTTTCCTACTTTTCCAAAGCTCTGCTTACTTAGAATGTTCCAGAAAGTGACTACATGTGTAATAACTAAAATCTAATCAGACTTGCCCCACCTTCCTCAAAATGGATAGATAGAAAGATAGTAACCATGTGAAAAACCATTAGACTGAGCAACCCTACCGCATTACAGTTTTACATTTTTTTTACACCTCTGTAGTTGATTAATTAATCCTTCTGGCAACATGTGTATCGGAACATCACCTATTTCCGCCCTCTTACGTGTATGTCATTTAATGTCACTTAATATTCATTTCTATATACCAAGACGGCGGATTCCTAAAGAAACGCAAGCACCCACCCCATAAGTGTATCTAGATTAGCTATGTACCAAAAATGACATTTTACCATGACTTGAAGAGCTGTAAATAGTGCTGTAAGGCTGCGTGTACAAATCTGCTTGAAGCTCCAGTGGAATTTTGATTTCGCAATGAGAATTCTCTGTCTAATCGTTGATGTGCCGAGTGAGTTGGCGGAAATAGGGCACCCACCATCCCAGCACCAAACTCCGAGCACGGTAAACAAAATTGGATTTTTAAAGCAGTAAATGCTCCTGTTAAGAACCAAACCAGATTTTGTTCAAATGTACACACCTATGGCTGCTGAAAAATGTAAGGTTAATTTATGAAATGTTATTTTGAAGTATTAAAAAACATCTTTGTTTTAGAATTTTCGAACGAAAGGGGCAGAAATTGGTGCTTTAATGAAATTTATGTATTAAGTATTAATAGGCAAATCTGTTTACCAGAGTCCTTAGAGATTATAGTTTTTAAAAAGTAGCAAGAAAATGGTCCAATATTGTTCTTTCATCAGTAATCACAGGGAAGATGACACATTATGGAAAACTAATATTTTATCTTTTTTACTTCTGCTCCAACTTCCCTGAACTGATGATTGAATATCACAGATGAAGGCAACTGTTTGATGTACAGTACGTCTGTATCACACCCAATGACATTTTCAAGATGGATTTTCAATTATGGAACTAAAAGACTTAGTAGTAGTTGGCCATTTGAATGCACAGTCTGTTCATTTCCATAGACAATGGAGAGAGTTGGTTAAAGTGAGAGGGACGGTGGCCCCCGGAGGACATCCATCACCTCCTTTATCACCCCATCATAATGAACTCTGCAGTAAGGACAAGGAGGCCAGTGCTCTCCGGATAAATTACGCACTTCAGCCAAATACGGCCTCTTTCTCTCACCCTTTTGCTCTCTCACTGTCTCTCTCTCTCTTTCTCACACGCACACACACGCACACACGCGCACACACACACACACACACACACACACACACACACACACACACACACACACACACAGAAAGAGAGAGAGAGAGAGAGAGAGAGAGAGAGACACACACACACAGAAGAGAGAGAGAGAGAGAGACACACACACACACAGACACACACACACACACAGAAAGAGAGAGAGAGAGAGACACACACACACACACACACAAAAGAGAGAGAGAGACACACACACACACACACACACAGACACACACACAGAGAGAGAGACACACACACACACACACACACACACACACACACACACACACAGAGAGAGAGAGATAGAGAGAGACACACACACACACAGAAAGAGAGAGAGAGAGAGAGAGAGAGAGAGAGACACACACACACACACACACAGAGAGAGAGAGAGACACACACACACACACACAGACACACACACACACAGAGAGAGACACACACACACACACACAGAGAGACACACACACACACACACACACAGATAGACAAACAGACACACACACACACACACACACAGATAGACAAACAGACAGACAGACACACACACACACACACACACACACACACACAGAGAGACAGAGACACACACACACACAGAGAGACACACACACACACTCATGTCCGCTCTCGTAAGGTAAGACACTCACCAACACCAACTGTAACATCCTAACCTGCTGGGCCTGAAACGTCCCTGCCCTTAAGCACACACAGCGGAGTTGAGAGATGAAGCAGGGTCGGCCGAACAGCTGAATCAATACTGCCCTCTCCGATTAGAATCATGACGGAGGGTATTTACACTCGCCATCTCCTTGAAACCTCCGCTCACAGAAGCAGGGATGGATGAGTTAATGATCGCCGCCTGGGATTTATGGTTGGTGCTAAGCATGCACTTAAGGCACTTTGGATGAAGTAAGCAACACAGCCTTTGAGGTTCCATCCGTCATTCAGATGTGCATAATGTCATTGTAATTTCTCTTTAGTTCATTTTGTGTTGGTATTATTTCATTTTTTAAACTTTTTGCAGACTTTTTAAAAACCTTTTTTTCTGTAATCATTCAGACAGTTGGTGGAGTGCCAGGGGTATTTTATAGTAGAGCAGGTGATGGCATTGAGATGCACATTTGCTTAAATACCTGTGACTCTTTAAAAAGAAACAAAGCAGAGGACGTGGCAGGCAATTTTAGACCACTGGGACATTAGTCTTGACACTGACTGTGTGTAATCATGACACTGACAGTTTACCTAGTTCACCAACTGTTGGGTGGATACACGTCATGCTTGAGTATATATGGAGGCAAAAATAAACACCCCCTGGCATGTAGTATTCATCTTGATAATGCTGATAATCAACTAATGGAAGTCCACAATTCCCTGTCTTGCTTACCACCTCACACACATTTGAAGACACTCCCCCTAGTCATTACCACACATACATGGCCAAGCAAAGAAGTACAGAAGTGCCATTGCTAAGAATTCTTGAATTTCCCCTGGGGATCAACAAAGTATCTATCTATCTATCTATCTATCTATCTATCTATCTATCTATCTATCTATCTAAGATACCTTGGGCATTCAAGGACTCCAATTGCTGTTCTACACAGAAACACATGTGAAGTCTCTGTGGTCCCATTCTGCAACACTTTCTTTCCGGAGGCAGAACGATGAGGCAGATGTGCGGACAGGGGCTCTGTGTGCAGTCAGAGGGACTGCGGCTGATTTATTGCTCTGTGGAGTTTTCCCATAATGCCCCTGCCTCCTGAGGAGGAAGCGTGGTGCCACTGTTTTGATGCGGAAAGATTGGTGAGGTGAGGTTCACGGGCGAAAGCAGTCCCTTTAACACCAGGTGGAGGACCATCAGAGCATTCAGTCAGAGCTTTCTACCCCTCTCTCTTTGTGTGTGTGTGTGTGTGTGTGTGTGTGTGTATGCATGTGTGTGTCTTTGTGTGTGTGTTCACATTTGAATGTATGCTTTCTATTTACCAGAGTAAATGTTTTTCATCTCCATTGCACTAGCTGTAATCTGTATGATTAGCGCTGTGTTTGTGTCCATTTGTGTGTGTGTGTGCTGGAGGGAAATGACACTCGCCAAATAAAGCAAATGGCCAGGGAGTAAGTGACCAGCCATTAGCAGGGGCTAAGTCATCTCGTCAAGCACTGCAATTCTCTGCCATTAGCAGGGCCATGCGTGTGTGTGTGTGTGTGTGTGTGTGTGTGTGTGTGTGTGTGTGCATGCATGTGTGTGTGTGCAGAGTGTGGGTAGGGTACATAGCTCTAATTGGCCCACAGAGGAGCCCTTGGAGGGGTTGGGAAAGTGGAAGGCCTCCTTGGCCATGGTCAGAGTGAGCCTGGCTGTGGTCAGCCTCATCCAGGCTGATTGAGTCTCCGCGCTGTGCTGTGGTGTTGGCTCTGACCCCCTGGATTGTGAGCCTTGCCGCAGGTCCTTCTCTGCGCTTCGTGGGCCTGGGCTCTCTCTCTCTCTCTCTCTCTCTCTCTCTCTCTCTCTCTCTCTCTCTCTCTGTGTGAGAGCTCATGGTCCGCCAGTGTGACTGAGCAGCCATTTGACCTTTTAGTTCATGAGAGGAGCAGTGGACGGAGAGTTTTAAATAGATCAGCCCACCAAGGCACCAACTCCCTACAGCATTTTTTATCTTGTGAGAGCAAGACAAAAATATCTTGATTTGATCAAATGGAGGAAACGGGACACAACTTTTGGCCTGTCATGCGTTCTATGGCTTTAGTAGATAACGTTATGATGCTCTATCTGGCCACAGCAGCGCTTAAATGAAATCCAATGAAATAGGAAATTGGTCCAGCTAAATGAAAGAGTCACTTTTGTCACAGTAGCGGGTGTGTGTTTGATTAGCTTGATTGCGGCGTGGGAGATGTGTCATATTGGCAGTGCCTCTAAATCAGCCCGTGGCATCTTTCTGAATGGGCTTCACAGAAAGAGGTAGGGGCTTGTGGGAAAAACAGAGAGAAGAGAAACAGAAATCAGCCACCTCCGCTGGAGATTGGGAGGGAGCTGGAACTGAGGGGAAGTGTTTTGTGCGGTGACTAGCTCGGAGATGCTGAGGAGCCAGTCGGTAATGTGTCTGATGATGGCCTGGTGAGCGTACGATCGCCTGCTGTCGGGTAGAAAAACGCTTTTCCCCTGCGGGCAGCAACCAAAATTGACTTCTTACACAACTCTGTACCTCATTGGTGTGTGTGTGTTTGTGTGTGTGTGTGTGTGTGTGTGCGCTCATTGCATGTGGCAAATGAGAGTGTGTTAAGGTTTAGCCTTGGGAAGAGGGCCCACACTAGAGAGACAGAGATGGCATGAGCCGAGCTCCCATCAGCAAGTTATCAGCCCCAGACAGAGGGCACCACCTGTGACTGCCATCTCTTTAATCATGGGAGTTTGCCCGGTCGTTTAAGGAGCGGAATGATTGAAGTCAGAAATAAAAAAGACACTTCAAGCACACACACAAATGTCAGTTTCTCACCTGAGAGCCTGCAAGGTAATGGAACAGCTTCAACTATTTTTTTTTTACCCACGGTCAAAAACCTAGGCAGCCCAGTGCTCCGGTTTCCCTTGAAAGTTTGGTGATGAATTGGTTCGGTTTGGTTCAGTTTTACTCTTCAGACAGGGGGTACCTGTTATACCCAGCGGTCTGATTGGGCTGGGGTGGGATGAGAGTGAAGCTTTCTTATCACACGCAGACAGGAGCAACACCCGCGGAGGGCAAATTTAGCGGCCGAGTGGTAAGTTGGTCACACACACCCGTGTTAATTTGCTCTGACAACATGGAAACCCGACGCACGCTGCTGCCATTGATTCGATACTCTATGCATGTCCACCTCCTCTCTCTCTCCCCTTTGTCACACGCCTTTCTGAATCCGCCTGCGGATTTGTTCAATTTTTCCACATCCTCCACCTTCACCTTCCCAGCCTTCTTTACCGTTACCGGTACCGTTTTTTTTTCACCCCACTTTATTTGCCCTAGATCATTTTCTCTCTCCATGTCATACTCCTCCCCTGCGTGTCCACACGCTTGGTGCTTGTTCAAGAACATTCAATGAAAGGGTCCCTGGCATTTGGAGGTTGAGTATGGCCGAGCAGCACTTAAGAGAAAGAGAATGAGTGAGAACACGAGGGCTCACCTTGAGTATATACCAGGAGTGTTCTGGGAGCCTGAGGCCCAGCCTGAGTCCAAGGCCTGTCGCTAGCGTTTGTGTTATCCTCACCTGTCGGGCCAGGCAACGAGTCCTCGTCTCCTCATGGGGGTTGGCATGCCTCTCCTCTCTGGCATCATGCTGTGGGAGTCCAGGCCTGGGAGTTGTAAGAAAAAAATACACAATTCACAAAAGTTCACAAAGGTTCAACCCATACGCAGAGTTAGTGGGGGGGCAGGGGGAGCACTGCCCCCCCTGGTGGAAACGGGTAATTGCATTGTTTCAAAAATGAGTGAAATACGTCTGGCATGACCAGATATTTTAAAAACAATATTTAAGTAACACAAAACAACAATATAAGGAACGGGCTGCGGTTGATGATGGGAGCAGCCAGGTTCTCTTCTCTTGCGATCCTTCACACCGAAAGCGACATTACGGCCAACCTGACGAGGCATGCAGGACGCAAAAAACAAAAATTACTGTTGCACTAGTATGGACAACTTGCCGTGCCAACGTTGCAATAAAGGTTGCCTAAATGCCATGTATATAAATTTCCTGTCAGCTTTACTAATTGATTTTGTGTGACTTTTTATTTCATTTTGTTTAAACAGCAAAGTGGCGAAGCCTTAGCCTGACGAGCCAGACCCACATTAAAATGTAGGTTCACCGTTCCCAGTGCTCAGTCCGAGGGGCGGGATAATCGGTTGTCTTTCAAATTCCCTCTGCACACAATAGGACAGTGCTGAGTCTTATGTGTTTTCCCACCAGCGGAGCTAGTTGGCTAGTTCAAACTTTTGCCAACTTAAAACAAGCTTAACTTGTGTCACACTGTTGGTCAACAGCAACATCCACCTTCTTTGTTTTCAAGTAGCAGAGAATTCAAGCCAAAATGTTGCAACTCTGCCATCAATCATTATGTTAAGCCTGCCTAACGACTCTATACACGATTTGATTGGCCTGATAGAAGTTTAATTTTTCGAGCTCACAAGCCAACGGAGAGTTGCTAGACTAGCCCTGGAAGCAAATGGAATTTGCTGCCGCTAGGGTGCGTCTAGATTTCTAGGCTAGCGAAGCCTTGTTCACCTGTTTAGAACTACTGTAGCTGGTGAATGTGACGAGCCTAGGCCTGGCTATATACACCATGACCCTTTTTGTGCATCTAGGCCTACTGATTTCGTGTCATTGGATTACAGCAAAATATGAGTATATATTTTATATATGATATATGAATATATATTTTTTTCTGAACATGTCTTAACGTAATGGCGTGATTGCGCTTCGTTTCTGCGTTTGGAGAGGCATCAGACTGTAGGTGAACACTTCCTTTGATTGGAGTTCTTGCTATGATTTAGGTCTGCCCTGCATTCAATAGCCTACAGTTTGGAGTTTACTTACTTTGCCTTTGTAGAATCGAATTTGAGTTTTCAATGACTCGTTCTCCTTAAGCTAAGCATACATGAACCGATGCATCTTGTTATTTAAAGCTCCACTCTGCTAGGTGGCTCACATGCCAGCAGCACTCTTGAGGCGTCGGAGGTTTACCAACTTTCCACAAGCACAGCTAAACTAGCTGGCATCCGTTACACTAGGCTATATAGTTCGTTTTTAATAGCAAACAGAAATGTCAAGATGGCAACAGGTCATTACATTCTTTAATTGACAAAATATGATTGTACAAAATATTCAATCAATGTGGCGCAAATTAGGCTAGAGGCAGTGGATTAATTTATCAAAAGTGAGCAGCAACCAGACTCTATGGGCTAAGCCCCGAATGTTTTCAACTGCTAGGCGACACCCCTGTCTATTGCGTTTCAAGACAACCGTGCTGCATTGGATTTCATAAGGATGAATTGTTAAATTGTTACAATGTAATTATATATATATATATTTATCATCTTTATTTAGCATGTTTGTTTTCTCCATATGTGCTCATGCTGTGTTCCCCAAGTGGTAGGCCAGGTCTCAGCTGCTACAATTAATTATTATTATTATTTTAATTTTTTTTTTGTCTTCCCACCCCTGGCTCGAATGTCAAACTCCGCCTATGGTCCAACCTATGCCTGCCCTCGGCATATTCTCTGGAGTTCTCTCTTCTTCGTCCTGTCTGGGTGAACTACTTTGTCCTATCTCAATGAACTACTAAAAGTTACCAACTCAAGTCATTATATGCTGGTCTCAATGCAATTTAATCTGGCTTCTACTCAGATAGCCTTTTGTCCTATGTATATGATAATTGAGTTAACCTCACACCTTTGGCTGGTATGGTTTTCAATGGCTTACCCCCAAAACCCATTCTATGATCGTTGGTGTTTCACATCTCACCTCGCGCCAAACCGTCTGGCCTGCCATCAGAACATTAGTAAACTTAACTTTATCTTGGTTGGAGAAATGATATCACTCATACAATTCGGCAGGATCCATTTCTTACAGAGCGCACCTGCCTTCACCATCCCTTCAGTCTGCAGGGACAAAGGAAAAGATTCAATGGCTTTGGTTCAGAGGAAGAGAGCGAATGGCCTTGTGTTGTGTCAGTATGAGAGATGAAATGAAACGAAGTGATCAAATAATAAAGATAATTAGATAGAAAGTTGAAAGCAAATGTCACCATGGAATAAATGCTGTAGGGTCTTGACTATAACAATAGTATTATTTTCTGAAATCACGAGCTTAGCACGAGATTTTGTTTTGGTATGTGTCTCCAAAATGTTTTCCTTTTGCTGTTATGGATACGTCTCTCAGCAGCACGAGCTGCGCCACTCAAACACAGTGCCTGTGCTGTGTAAATCTATGAAATGTGCACCTGTGTTCTGATTCCTTTCCACAGAAGTGTCTGCTTAAAAGATTAATTAGTGTTCAGAGATCATGTCTTCTCTTGACCGTGAGCAAGCGTTTAAAAGCTTGCATGCATACACGCAGTCAATACGGAAAATTCCATACAGACACAAAATTTAGCATTCAGCACAAAAAAAGGCCGCATGGCCGGTGGTGGTGAGGAAATTTGCGTCATTTCTGTCAACGTGCGTAGATGGCACCCACAGAAGTATAACCATGGCTTAAAGGAACCATATGTAGGAAATGTATTTCAATTAATAATAAAATGGCCCTGACATCACTAGACATTAAGAAATCATGTTCATTTCAAATACTTATATCACTGACAACAGTAGTCCGGCCAGGATATTGCCATTTAAAAAGAGAAGTTGCAGCCCTCAACTGATGTTGATGTTGTGTTTTGGCCTGATGCGCCACCCTCTACCGATCTACTAATCACGAAGTCAGTAGTGTTTTGGCATCCGGGGTGGCAACCTCGAGTCAGGGGGGAGGGGATACACTGCTCTACAGTAATTTGAAAGTGATTGCAGTACCAGTTTTGGCCACAATCTTATATGGTTCCTTTAAAGCTTTATATCATAATAATATAATGAGTCACAAACTCCAAGATATTGTTTTCTGCAGCATAATGCAGGTTCATTGTTACTCACTGTAAGACTAAATAACAATGCATCGGAAAGTAATGCATTTTTCCCGTGCTTATGCATTATACTACAGTAAGACACACACATACACACATGTGAGTCCTGCAGTACCTGACAGGCAAACTCACACACATCTTAACAAAAAGCTCGGATGAAACTTCTTTCTTGAGGCTGGATCTTGCTAGACTCACCGTAATTACAGTAATCAGTGGTAAATCGGTACAGTAGGTACATCTAGAGCTGCAATCTCAGAGTAAAATGAGGAATGCAGTTACCGGTAGTTTGGTTGCTGTGTTATGCTTGTCTCCATCTGCCCCTCTACCCAGTAATCAGCTCATCCAGAGCTATTGATTCAACAGGGGAATCAAAAGCCCCAGGCAGGTTTGTGACAAACAGATCAGCAGATAATGTTTACTACGCTTCCTGTGTTATCATCTACAGTACAGAATGCATGTGGACAAATGTAACCCCCGCCCACACTCACACACATACACCACACACACACACACACACACACACACACACACACACACACACATACACATACATGCATCCAAAATGCTACGGGAAATCAATACAAAGTCAGTATCACCATACCAATCTCTCTCTGGTGATGTCTCCAGAAGAACACATAATGGTTGCAATATGTCAGCTTTGTTGCTTACCATTGGTGGGCAGCCTCAACCTCTCTTAAGCAGCACCCACCCCACCCTTCACCACTTGTGATTGCTGCTGTGGGTGGTTGTGCTCTTTTTTAGCACTTAAGCTGTTGGCGGTCTCATTCTAGCCATTAGGTTGAACCCATCAGCCCCAGCACACATACTCGCTCCGTGTCCTCCGTCACACACTCCCATTTCCAGCATTTCATTTCAAACCTACGTGGTCTGCCTCCCCTTGTCTTTTTTTTTTTTTTTTTTTTTTTTTTTTTTGGCTGCTCCCTGATGTGCAGGCCTCCCATTTCTCTCCCAAGACAGGACGAGCTACACTTAGATTAAAATCCCTTTTAGCAGTAAAAAAAGAAGAAGAAAAATAGGACTGCGAAGGCAAACATTCACTGGCCACTCCTGGGATCTTTATTCACAAGCTGCCGTTGATGTAGCACCAGGACACCTGCAGAAGACCAGTCCCTCCTCCCCTCTCCATCTCGCTTCATCCTCGTTCTCTTCTCTTGTTTTCTCTTTCCCGCTCTCTTTTTTCATTCTTGTTTTGCGCCTTTGCTTGCCTAGATGTGTTGTTTACGCCCAAAGGGGAGGAGAAAGCTTTGCCTGGACCTTTGTGGCCTTTGTGAAAAAATATGGATGTAGATCTATTTAGATGCTGTGGATCTCCTGGGCAGGGCAATTTTTCCTCCACATCTTTTTTTAAGCAGAGTGATGTGTGTTTATTTGTTTACACTGTTAAATACATTCACACGCCCTAACACACACACACACATTTGCAGTGAGCGTATGAGTAGCAATAATGCTGTTTTTATCTCCTGTTAATATCTGATTCCCCTAATGTTTATTGTGTGTTGGCTAATTAGAAACAAGCATGTGGCACTAATCTCTCTCTCTCTTTCTCACTCTCTCTGCTTTGGGCTAAGATCCGCCTGTATATTCATGCAGACAGAGTTGATGTGCTTGTGTGCAAATTGACAGTGTTGTATTGTGTGTCATGGTCTGTTGCATCACCACATCCTCTGATGACTCTACATGTGGTGCCTCAGCGTGGGCGTTTCTGTTGCCTGGCTGATTTCATTTTGCGGAATAAACGAAGAAACATTTTTGCATGATGTCCGAGAGGCTCATTAAGAGCTGTGGCTGTTTGACTTTCCGTGTTCAGGCGGCGTTTGTATGCAGTTTTCTCCTTTGATTGTAAGCTGGCATTTCAGCTTTGGTGTCTTTTCAAGTCCAAGCGCATTTAATCCTGAGCCTTCACAGCTCAACCAGACAATAAAAATAATAGGTGCCATTTGATCAGTTAGTCTTATAATGACTTACACACTCACATGCACTAATTTAAGGGCTGCTGTACATCTTAGAGGCGTTTTTGCATGACCACTAGTCTAGCATGTTCATTTAGTCACACTGGCAATATACAAGGCTGCATACACTACACATACTGTGAGAAATATATCAAAGGGACTTCCAACACCAAGTAATGGGTATAATGCATAGATTACAATATGATGGTTCAGACCTCATAGTGAAATGACGATAATGCAATGCAGTTTTCCTTCCTGAGATAGTTACCTCTGTCTGACCGATGGAAAGTATTATAACAGTTATAATTAAGTAATCCGTTAGATGGCAAGCCTCACAATGCTATTAGAAATTGATGACATAATGATGGGGGTCCCTGGATGACAGGGGAGTTTAATGATCCTGTCAGATCCAACGATTGTGCAGTCTATGTTGACTGATTCAAAGAAATGTGGAGTGGTTGAAGTTGTTAATTCTGATTGCTTTAGGGATTACTCTCTGGCTCTCTCTCTACTACCCCTGCGGGTGCATACGGAGATAATAAAAAATCATTATTCCTAATCCATAGTCTATTATCAAAGGGAGACATACTAAAACCATGAAGTTTCTTCCTGACTGAATTCATTCAGATTTTCCTTTGGACCCTTTTAGGAGTGCACGCCTGTGTTTAGAGACCTCAGCATTTCAGTCAGAGCATGCAATGTAATCACAGTGTTGGGGATTGATGGATGAGTGGCATGCAATCTGTGAGCTGCAAATGTGGCGTGTGATGTGCTAATCCATCACCCATGACAATGTGCTACAGATTTTCCCCCTTTGCAAGAATGGTACACTACGCTATGCTGCATTACGCCATGTTACACTACGCTACGCTACTATGCTACACTACACTACGCTACGCTACTGCACTACACTATGCTACACTATGCCGCCCCCAGAGTATTCTGCTTCTCCACTAGCGGGAACCCACGGTAAGTGTGTGCTCCATGCTGATAATATGTGATGTTCTAATTAATGTTGCACTTTAATTTCTGAGAGATTAAAGCAGAGATAACAGACAGAATTTACCAGGAGATTAGATCTATGGTGACATAATAGCCTTTATCATTTGATGTATCCTTGTTGAATTTTGATTATGTTTAGCATTTGGGCTACATAGACTTAATAGGTGTTAAAGATGCCATTCACCTTTTCAGAATTGCTGGTAGCATTGCTAAACATTGATATTCATGTGATAGATTGCCACAGTTACAGTAATGTTTTTGTTTGAATTTAACTTTACGGGTTGCTCCTTAAATAAGATGCATTAAAAGTAACCTTTATTGAACTCATTAAAAAGAACAATCAGTTCAGCTACTGCATTTCCCCAACAAAAGCCAATTAAGATTGTGAAGCCTCAGGGTTATTTCACAAAGTGCTCATTATTTGACAGAATTATGAATTATCCAACACACACACACACACACACACACACACACACACACACACATATACATAGATAAAGAGAATCACACACTTATTAGAAGATTAAACTGTCTGTGTTGAAATGACTGTATCTACTCATTCCCAGGCTGGGATATCAGCAGGGATTTTGGCAGAGGCAGGTGGCATGAAAGAAGCTTGCACTGACAAGTGTGTCACCTAAGCTAGTGACTATGTCTGTTTGTTTGTTTGTGTGTGTCTGTGTGTGTGTGTGTGTGTGTGTGTGTGTGTGTGTGTGTGTGTGTGTTTATAGACATAAATTAGTGTGCATATGTGCATTGCTGTGTAATACTGCCTACTATCATGTATCCTCTGAGAGTTGCCGTTTAAAAACTTGCGGGAGACGTGTAAATCCCAAAAAGCTGGCTATTTGCATTTTGAGGGAAGAGGATAAACACATCAGCGGGCCCAATCTCCATTCCCGCAAGAGCAGCCCGCGTAGCCCTGGGAGTTTACACAGCGACAGCCAAAAACACACATGCACATCGTAAACAAAAAGAAACTGTGTACTGAAACTGTGCAACAACAACCATATGCCCAACACACAAGCTATAAAGTTGACTGATTGCTGAGCCTTTCTAACTTCTCCTCTGTGGCACGACCACAGCAGTACTGAACCCTGATGCTAAGTTGTGACTCAGAGGAGGGTGTTGAGGGTTGGCTGACCCAACTGTAATGAAGCTCGTCTGTGTGTCTGGGTGCTGGTCCGGGTCTTTGCTCTGGTTCAGCAGGTGTGCTGCTGAGGGGCTCTGGTGGTGTGGGCTGGCTGGGTTTGCTGTCTGCTGCTGCTGCTGCTGCTGCTTGTCACATCGGGTCAGCCCATGGGGGTAAAACACTTCCCTTAATGTCCCCTTAATGTCACCAACACCCCCCCCCCATGACCCCAGGTGCAGAAAACTTTCCGTGTCCAAATGTGTTGACAAGAGCTGTTGCACCGGATTGAACCATGGTTGCAAGACAGCTGGAAAAAATGCGGTGGGAATCGGCCGACCACCTGTGTACGTGTGAAGATCTGGATGACGGGTCTCTAGGAGGCACCACAGCACACTCTTTTTTTCGCTCCTGACAGCTTGTGTTTTTGTGTGCACTTTCCACCACACACACACACACACACACACACACACCACCTCTGCCACCCCTTTCTTGGATTCCCGGGTGTATCACACCTCTCCGCGCTCCCCCCATTCCCACCCATCTGCTCAGCGCCCCAAATATTGGTGATCTGTGACTCCCTGTCTGATCTCCATCTGTGCTGCGCCGTCTACAGTCAGCCGGGTGGCAAAGAGATGACAGGAGACACGGGTGCAGCTAGGACACGAGGAAAGCAGCATGTGTGTGTGTGTGAGTGTGAGTGAAAGTGTGAGAGAGAGAGAGAGAGAGAGAGAGAGAGAGAGAGAGATGGAAAGAGAGAAAAAATGTCAGAAAAAGTAGCACTAAAAAAGCTTCACAGCTCAGAAATAGACAGAATGCATCTGGGACAGTGGGACAGTGATGGTTGTAATTTATAGAGCATTTTTTTTGGCTTTTATCTCTGCTCTGATGCACACAGACAGAATCTCTCTCCCTCTCTCTCTTTCTCTCTCTTCTCTCACTCTGGACACACACACACACACACACACACACACACTCTTGCTTATAGCCGCTCAGCAAAAAGACCGAAAAAGACATTGTTTTCAATTTCTTCTCTCTCGCTTTCATTCACTCTGTATACTCTCTTGGACTGACTGCAGATAGCTCTTTGGAGACATAAAGAAATGCATATAGGGACAGACAGAGAGAGAGAGAGAAGGAGAGAGAGAGGGAGTGAGAGCAGAAGAAATGCTGGCAGACAGAGCCTGCGTGGACACACGGGGGCTACAGCGGGAGCCAGAGAGGAGGAGAGGAGAGGAGTGCAGCGCACTGAGCACTGACGACGAACGACAAAAGCAGCCAGCCCGTGCGTGAGGACAGCAGAGATCAGAGGGGGGACAGAGCGAGAGAGAGAGTAATAGAGCACACAGCCGGTGCTGCCGCTTCTGTCGTTTTGCTGTTTTCTCTCTCCCCCTCTCTTTTTTTTTTCCAATCCTCGGAAGAGGAGAGGATTGCTGGGGTGAGAGTGTGCGCACACGTCGACGAAGGACAACTCCAAGCAGGAGGAGGAGGAGGGGATGGAGGAGGGCTGAAAACAGACAGGGGAGGAGCAAAAACCCTTTGATGGACAGACAGGAGAGGAGAGGAGGAGCACAACGAAGGCAAGTTGATGAATGCGATTTGGAGAGACTGATATTTTTTAGAGGGGAAGGCAAGAGGAGTAAAAGCAACAAAGGAGTAAAAGGGAAATTATTAGAATTGGGAGAGAGATAGAGAGAGAAAGAGCAACATGCATGCTGGAGTGAGAGAGAGATAGAGAGAGAAAGAGAGAGAAAGAGCAACATGCATGCTGGAGTGAGAGAGAGATAGAGAGGGAGCGAAAGAAAAAGCAAGAGGCTGTGAGAGGGAGAGTGTGTGTGTGTGTGTGTGAAAGAGGGAGAGAGAGAGCAAGAAAGAGAGAGAGAGGGGGGGAGAGACGAGACGGTGACAGAGCAAGAGCAAGACCAGCGGATACGTGCGTGTCAGAGCAGATTTCACATCAGCGGTGGTCAGTTTTCCCTGGGGCGAGGGAGAAGTGTGTAAAGCGTGCAAGACGAAAGTGTCGTGGTGTGTGTGTGTGTGCACTGTGTGTCTGTGTATGTGAGAGCTCCTCTCTGCCTGTATCCTTCTCTAGCCTGCTTGTGCTGGTGCATCTACGTGCGTGTATGTGTGTGTCTTTGTGTGTGTGTGTGTGTGTGCCTATGTGTCACACGCAAGTAAACTAGTCCTTTAGCTGCACCAGGAGAGCACAGCGCTCATCACAACGGACACCGACTCAGCCCTCGGCAAAAGTGTCTGACGAGTGGAAAAATAACAAGAAGAAATAAATAGACAGCAACAAGCAAGAAGACTGTTTGAAAAAAAAAAAAAAAAAAAAAAAAAAAGAAAAGAAAACAAGAGAAAAACAAAACAGGACAGCTGACGACCGAGAGCTAGGAGGAAAAAATGGCAGGGAGTTGGAA
This sequence comes from Alosa alosa, assembly GCF_017589495.1. Taxonomy (NCBI): domain Eukaryota; kingdom Metazoa; phylum Chordata; class Actinopteri; order Clupeiformes; family Clupeidae; genus Alosa; species Alosa alosa. Next base: position 23,323,072 of record NC_063194.1, read on the forward strand.
GGTATGAGGGAGACAGAGAGAAGCAAACGCAAGCCTCGCCTGACGAAGAGCATTAGTGATGCGTGGATGCGTAGGTTAGTGGTCTGCATGGAAACAGCAGGTCCCAGAGTTCCTGGGTCAGTTGTGTTTTGGGAGAGAGTGGGCTCCTGCTAAGCATCTCCGAGGAGCGCTGGAGAGGAGAGGCACAGCTTCCACAACGCAGCCATCACACACGGCACTCGTGAGCAGCCACTCTTCCAAGTTAGTCTGGATTCCATAACTCTTGCTTATTTTCTTATTCACCATTCCGAATTCGAGCTGTTCCTTTCATCTGTTCTTTTTTCTGCAGCTTGTTCTTTCTACCCACTTGTTCTCTCATTCCACACTCTTAACAGATACATATTTCCTCTTTTTTTGCAAAAGCCAGCCACTCTTTCTTTCTCTCCCTTCCTCCGTCTTTCTTGGTGTTACTGCTTAGGCAAGAGTTTGGACTGGCAGTAGGTCTGCTGGTGTTCTGGCATGGGCAATGTGGAAATGAGAAAAAAGGGAAAAAGCCAGAAAGAGCAACATGTAACTGGGAAAATGACTGGAAGTGGACTTCAATCATGACAATGTGTGCTTCTGAACAGACACTGAGACATTTAGAATAGCACCGAAAGTTTGTTTGACCACACGCATGTGCATTTGAGGGGCCCTGTATACTGCCGTGGTCTCATCTGTTAGCCCTTTTATTCAGCGAGCTTGTGGTGGATTACTGGACCCTGGACCTTCGTCTGTTTCTCACGGAGCCCCATGTGGGCCCCAGCCCTGGCGACCTGGCTGGGAGATGAAGCCTACCCCTTCCCCCATCCTCTTCCTCCTCACCACCCTGCCGCAGTAGGAGCTGCGTGGGCATCCATGGCTCTTGAGGCCCGTTGCCTGAGAGCCTCGTCCCCATCCCTGCCGGCCTCGACTTCCTCCTCCGCCTCCCGGAGGGCACGGCAGCACTCCCGCAGGCTCGGAGGAAGAGCCCGAGGAGGCAGCGCGAGAGGAGCGGGCGGCGCCCTGTCCAAGCTAAGTACCGCCTTGCTGGCCAGGACTCGTCTGCACGGCCTGCGGCACGTGCTGTGGCCGCGGGCCGGCTCAGCGGTTCGGCGCGCCCTCTGGCTCCTGGCCCTGTGTACGTCGTTGGGCCTGCTGGTCTCCTGGTCATCCAACCGCCTGCTCCACTGGCTGTCCTTCCCCACGTACACACGCGTCCACTCCGAGTGGGCTCGTGAGCTGCCCTTCCCCACCGTCACCGTGTGTAACAACAACCCTGTGCGCCTGCTCAAGCTCACCAAGAGCGACTTGTACTTCGCCGGACACTGGCTGGGCCTTCTGCTGGCCAACCGGACGGCGCGGCCCTTCGTGCTGGACCTACTGGCTGAGGACCGCCGCGCCTGGTTCAGCAAGCTGTCAGACTTTCGCCTTTTCCTGCCCCCGCGGCACTTTGAGGGAACCAACCTGGAGTTCATGGACCGGCTGAGCCACCAGTTGGAGGACATGTTGCTGTCCTGCAAGTACCGCGGCGAACCGTGTGGTGCCCACAACTTCACCACCGTGAGTCCCACTTTTAACCAATCCCCCACCCCCACACACATACACCTCTCTTTCCCCCCTGGCTGCTATGAGAGTCTGCCAAGCTATGGGCACACTTGGCTGTCTCTCATTGGCACTGCTAAGTCATTCTCTCGCTCTTCCTCTCCTCTATCTCTCCTCCTCTCTCTATGTTTACAACGATGTCTCTGTGTCTCTTGAATTTATTATGTTTTGGTAACTGCCTCTGTCATCTAACTCAAGGTGGAATTAGATTAAAGGTGTAGGTTTTTGAACGTTGTTCAGGTTGTTGAACGTTTTGAACGAAGTTCCGCAACAATTGAAGGTTCTAAAATTCTATGTTGAATTCAGTGAACCCAGATATTCTTTAGAATGTTAATTTCCCAACATACTCCTTTAAGGGTTAATTAACACAGAGTGAAATTAGATCCTCCTCATGATCCACGTCTCCATTTGTACTCCTATCAAGCTCCGGGAGCATTTCTCTTCCACACAAGTAGGCATGTGTAATCTGTCTGGACTAGATGTGTTATTTAAATGAGCTGACATGTTCTACTTAAAGCACATCCCCACCTGTTCTCTCCCTGTATGGCACCCTGTGTGTGACACCGCTGGCACCTTTAAAACTAGCTCAGTTTCTCCTGACCTCCATCTTCCTATTCAAACTATAGGTAGGGCGGCTCAGGAGGGAGAAGATGTGTACCTCAACCTGAAGAATGCTTGTTTGAGCCAAGCTCCTCCTGACCCTGTCAAGGGGGTCCTTGAGCAAGACATTGAACCCCAAAACCGCTCCCAAATTGTGCAGGTTGGCACCTTGCATGGCAGCCTTTGCCATCAATATGTGAATGGATGAATGTGAGGTATTATTCTGTAAGGCACCATAAGTGCTTGAAGGAGTAGAAGAGCTCTTTGTAAATGGAGTTCAAAGAGCTCTGCCAGCTCTCTCCCACTGTGCACACAGTTGTTCTCCTGCTCTATTTTATAAGTTAAGCACAGTGAGGTTTTCAGACCCAGACTCAGATCCAGAGCCAACTTCAACCAGCCTCTGATTTAAATCCTGTCGGAAATATACCTTGTTTGCAGTTCATTTCAGTTCGACTTGGACCTATTGCTCGGAGCGGTCTGTGGAGACCTTGAGGATATTGACTGGTATAGTTTGTGGCTGGATTAGACATCTGAGGGTCAGGCTACAGGGTTGTTTACCTTGAGAGATAAGAGATGTTTGTGTATATTAACAGTACTCTTTTTACACAATCTAATACACGTAAAGACTGGCACACATACATATGCATTTTAAAGGTTCTATGTGAGTTCTATATGAGTTCTCTTGGAAGCACTATCATCTCTGCCCATACTAACCATAGTGGGTATCTGGGCAACGTGCAGAACATTGCCGTTTTTGACACTACATCAAAACGGTTATTTCTTCACATTCTGTTGCTATCTCTAGGTCCTCTTTGAACATTTCTAACTAAAAATATGACACAAAGCCCCTTTGAGCACTGGTTGTGTGTCTGTGCAATCCTCTCACGGCTCCTTTTGGAGAGCACCTTCACACACAGCTAATTGCCTATCATAGCTCCTCTTAATCATAATGACGTCCTATCCTATTTCCCATTCCCAGAGCATAATTGTCTGTTGGCTGTTTTGTAATCGTCCATTTTCATGAGTCCAGCCTCCCAGTAAACACTGATCGGTTTCCTCCATTGACTCTGATTGTTTTGTTTTCTAGAACTTGCCACAGAGAGTCAACCCTGTTCAGAATTCAATGTTTGAAACGTGCCGAGAAAGTATTATCCATCCCTTGTGATGGTGGTTTTGATTATGCAGAGAGAATCTCGCTTCCTACTTCTCACATTATTTGCAGCCTTTATCCTACAGGTCATTTAGCTTGAGGTCTACTTGAGAGCAGTGCATGCCAAAGAGCTGTCTGTGTTTCAAAGAAGAGAAGAGTTCTCTCGTGACATTGCACAAGTACACAGGAAGGTCACAGTTTGCATTGGCCAAGACAAAGACTTCTCATGCTGTGCTATGCCTTTACTGTGCGAGTTGTTATATTGTTATATTGGATCTTGTGTGTGTGTGTGTGTGTGTGTGTGTGGGGGGGTAGCTCTCTGCCCACATACAGGGGATATATTTCTATTTCTTTACAGGACTCTGTCATTCGCCTCTATTACTATTACTCATATTCTGTAATAATAGCTTGTGGGCTTGCAGTATTTTCCTTTTGCCGTATTTTCCTTTCTGCATTGATGCTATGATGGCTCTCGTTCATCTTTGGGGTCCAGCGGCTAAGAAACCATTTCGATAACTTGGTAGGCCCACCTTTCCTTTTCTTGAGGACTTTACAGGTGCTGAAATGCTCATGTATCAAAAATCTTTTTTGAGAATTTTTCACACCTTAAGTGAACCCAGATGTGTGTTTAAGGAGATTTACAGAGCTACATTTCTTTGTGGATATTGTAGTCACCTGTGATAAAATCATGTGAATTAACCTAGCCACACATACAAGAACTAGCATGTCCTTATGTCCTTACTTTAACAAATACCAAATACCCTGACAATATAACCTCTCACACCCAACCTCCCCTCCATACGCGGTCCGGTAACATATATCTGTGTAGTTACTCGCTCCAGTGACATATATCTGTGTTCATGCACGCTCAGGTTTTTTTTTTTTAAAGCTCCCAAACGCACTATTCTTACTAGAAATGTTGTGTGCAATCGAGGATACAGATGCAGGCTTTAAAGTTGTGCCTGAAAGTTGGTAAATATATCACCATGGAGCCCACACTGACTAGCAGAAGTAATGAGGACGGACACAGGGTCCCTCCATGAGAGCCTCTGGGAGTCGGCAGGGGGGCTTGAGATAGGGGAAGGGGTGGGTGTGCATGATGTCTGAAGCCCTGCCAAGACCAAAGCTCCCGTCCCTGGGCTTATTTGGGTCTTGCTTGAGGGGTCTCTGGAGAGTGGAACAGTGGTTGCTGTGGCAGATGTTTTTCCCCTGGTTACATGAGAACAAAACAAAACAGAACAAAAAAGAGTTTGTTCACTGAATGTGAAACACTCTCTGCTGGGCATATTTTTTTCTTTCATATGAAGGCCTGTGAAATGAAGGTGAAATCTATTTAAATCTCAAGATGTTTAGGTAAGTACCCATGTGTAGGTATGAATAATGTCTGTAGTTGATTTTTGACCTTGACTATGTGAGTTTGTGTCAGTGTTTGTATTTTGTGTTGTTTGTGTGTGTATGCTAGAGCATCAAAACAAAGTCCAATCACACCCCAGCGGCGATTACTCCAAAGCTGCCTGAGCCCACTCAGCCTGTCACTCAGACATGGGCAATCAAGCATGCCACCATGGCAGAGTGAGTCTCACCTCCACAACCGACCTGCCACACTCAATCCCCCTCCATTTCATCACTGCAGTCCCCCGCCTAACATCCTGTGGTGTCTGGGCATCAGCCCCTTAGCTCTGAGGAGATAAGAGAGAGCCACTCCTGAAGTGACACCACCTCCGGTCTGCACAGGTCACAAGATCGAATGTGGCCTAACAAATAAACAAATAGATAAATATAGATGTAGATAAAATTATATGGATAGAAAGATAGATAGATAGATAGATAGATAGATAGATAGATAGATAGATAGATAAATAGATAGATAGATAGATAGATAGATAACAGACACATTAATCTAAATGTAAAGTTAAATAAAAAGAAGGTGATGGCAGAAGGGCAGAAATGCTACCCTTTACTGAAGCAGTGTTGCCCACAAATCATTTATTATATCATATATCATAATTATCATTATCAGACATGTTCTTCTGGCTTTAATAGACCCCCTGCCCTGCCTACTAGTTTCCTTTTGGTTAATATTTTGTACAAAATTGTAAAATTGCTTGATACCAGCTGGGTACTGGTAGTCACAATTTACAAACAAACTTTGTACTTAAATGGGTAATGCTTATTTGCATAATGGTTCAGCACAGGTGAGATCAGATGAAGATATGACACCTATGCAAATTTCAATGTTAGCTCAGGGCTGGCTATTTGGATAATCAAGTCTATCCAGAGAGGAGGATTGGCTGGTTAGATTTAGCCTGGCTACTCATGCATTGCAGAGTGATTTTTATGGACTATTAGTCTCATATAAGTCATGATTCACAATACATCAGCCGGGTTGATGCTGGGGGATGCTGGAGTGAGTTACCCTGGAAAATGGAAAGTGAAAAGGGCTGTGGTCTCTCCTCCTTTTGTAGTTTCACACATATTGGTCCCCCACATTTAACCAGTATTGTGTTTGATTTTATATGACTGTGAAGATTCTAAGCTGTAGTATATTGCACATCAACAGTATAAATCTGAACAGATGATGACTTAAACACTGAGCAACATTAGAAGACAGAAGATAATGAGAAAGTACAGACACCAGGGGTGAGATATGATAGCCAACAGTGTTTGATTTAGCCAATTCTAGTGTTGTATGAGGACATCTGGTATCAGGCAGCTGAGAAATCACTGAGTATTTTCAGACAGAGATCTGCGATGAAGGGTGTGTTTCTTTTGTGAAGGTCAGGCCTAGACTGTCCCACCATATCTCAGCCATGGTGACAGGACAGGCTAACCTGTTCTGGAGCTTGACAGAGTGCTCTTCTTGAAAGCACTGTCTGCCTCAGCGCAAGCGACAGGTTGAAACAGAATTTAAACAAATGCGGCGTGATAGGTTCCATATCGCACATTTTCGAGGTGCCCTCTCTCATTTTTAGGAGACTTTTTCGACAGTGCATCGCTCTCACTGTTGTCACATCCCAGTCACTTCCATAGCTTCTGTCTGCTATGTCATAAAACATTGGGACAAAAATAAAGTATGCCTCTGTAATCCTTCATCTGGGTTTGTTTCAAAGGCTTTGCTCCGACTGCGAAACGCACCAAGCAGCCAAAGCTTTTTCAGTGCTGTTTCTGCTGCCTTGCTGAGTGGATTGCATGAGGCTTTACAGGGGATATTAAAATTAGCGATATCAGCTACGACATGCAGGCTTATCTTACTTGCATGAATACTGCTAGCCTTTTTAAAGCAATTTATTCAAAATATAATTTCTAAAAGAAGATGTAGACAGGTAAGCACAGTGTGGCAGTTATGTCTCAACAAACTGTAAAACGGATGGATGCTGTTGCTGTTTTCGGGGAGAGCTCTGCAGGGGGTGCAAACAGGGATAGATTAGTGGCAGGACGCTCGCCATGCGCGGCTGTTGGGACATATGGCTCAGTATGAGTCCTGGCTCTCCTGTTGGGTGAGTCTCTGTGGTTGTTGTTGTTGTTGATTTCCGAAGTCCTTTGGCAGGAGGGAGTGACTGTGTTTGCTTGGCCTTGGATGTCTCTGCGTTGGAGTTGATCTCACATTTCCCCTGTGGTCCTCTTTGATGACTCAAGCGAGGTATATGAGCCTGCTCGGTCAGGTGTCGTGACAGATGGACAGCATCAGAGTCTGTTTTTTGGGGTATCATTCTGGCCACCACTCTGCACCATAATGCATGTGATAAAAAGCAACTTGAGTGTGAAGTGCTTCTCTTTTTGAGTCCACAGTTTTGTGAGTCAGAGAGGTTTCAAAATGTTTTCACATACACATGAAAGGCTACAATATCCTCCTCTCTTGTGGTTGTATGCCAGTAAATATGCAGTCCATTTTACGTGCATTATGATGGGGTTAGGGCAAAAGCCATACAGGCTGCACTGGCTTGTCTTTGCTAATTTCATTAGCAAATCGTCACATCACAAGCTAGTCTACTCCCTCAGGCCTTTGCGCACTAGCCGTGCATTCAGAGTAGGCTGAGGAAGTACTATACTCAAAGACAATGCCGCAGGGTTTTAGTGTGTGTGTGTGTGTGTGTGTGTGTGTGTTTTCCATCTGACAAAGGTGGGTTGGGACAAGCTCAACAGTGCAGAATATGCTTTGAACTGCTGCATAACAATGAGGAGAGAACAGGAAGGAAGGTGGAGCCAAAACAGAAGTCAAGTGTGGAAGGAAGTTGTGTGTGTGTGTGTGTGTGTGTGTGTGTGTGTGTGTGTGTGTGTCTGTGTGTGTCTGTGAGTGCATGTGTGCATGCGTATTTGCGTGTTTATACTGTATGTGTGTGTCTCCATTAAGTGGTCCAAAGGGGTTAATAGGGCCTGTAGCACTGACTGAAGCTGCAAAGCTGGCTCTCCAGTAAACAGTCAATACACCGACACTATCAGTTTTCGATCAATAACTCCATACAAGCTGGGCTCAGCTTGACATAGTCCCATCATGCTGTGTGTGTGTGTGTGTGTGTGCGTGTGCGCGCGCGCGTGTGTGTGTGTGTATCCATCCAACACAGCAACCTTTGCTCACCGATCACTTACATACATCTGACTAACAAGCAACTGTCATTAGGCTGCACAAACCTTTTGAAGATTAAATACAGATAGCACCAATAACCTTGAGTGGGCTTTCCGAGTCGTTTCCCAGGGGCAGCACAAATCCATTCACAGTCGAATGGAGAGAACCAGAGTAAATAGGAGACCATTATGTCTTTCAAGTCCTTTGTGGAATAATACTGTTTTTAGGAGACAATCGGGTCTATAGAGATGCAACCCAACATAGACTTTATTGATCAGAGTCAAGCAAACAACTGAAATTGGCAGAGCTACAAACAGGTAGTGATGTGGGCTGTGTGATGATGTACAGATAACAATGGCTTTTTTGGAAAATAGTATACTTTGTGTGTGTGTGTGTGTGTGTGTGTGTGTCCTTTAGTGTCATTAATGCTGACGTTGCATTGATTTTTTTCTTCATCGTGACTCATTTATCCCTGATTGCACTTGATAGCACTGCGGTGGCTTTTGCCAATAATTAATTTGACTAAGATGGTGTTCTAACTTTAGTGCCTGGTGGGAGTGTTGTTTCAGTTTGTGGATTAAAACAAAATGACATGTGTACATTGATTCCTCTTAACTCCTCTCCTCTGTGCATCACAATGAGGAGAGCTCAGTCTGTAAATACCAGATTTTTCCATTTTCATTCTATTCTATTCTATTCGATTCTATTCTGTCTGTTTAATTCTATTCTGTTTGTCGAATCTGTCATCCTTGTCCTAGATTGTGTCTTTCACCAGTCCTTGTCATCTTCCTCCATGTTTTTTGGCCTCTTGCCAGCGTGAAACACATATTTCCAGTGTTTTGACTGGTGAGATTCTCCCTCTCCCTTTGATCTCCTCGGGATGTTATCAACGCATATTCTTCTCCCTGCATTTCCTGCCCTCTCTTCCACAGTGCACCACAAAGTGCTCTGTGCCGGGCCTGTTGATCTCATTACATGGCCATACCTTTTTAATTCTCTGGCTGCAGTTAAAGTTCATGCCCGCATTAAAAACGATCTGGCCCACAGCATCACTCTCTGTGCCATCGCTGCAGCTGATACACCTCCTGATGTGCCTCTCATTCCTGTGCATAGAAATGAAGAGGTACTGCTCAATTTCTACCCAGTTTCGAAGCAGTCAAGATGCTGTGCATATCTGGTCTACTGTGGACACCCAGCACTGGGCCTCTGTGGACCTCTGTCAGATTCCATGGAGGCTTTGGTAATTTTCCAGTCTTAGCTGAGCAGGCAGAATAAGTTAAATTGAAGGTCGCGGTATGTAAATCTACAGTGCAGGAAGATAATGATTATCTAGTGATCTGCCATACATCACAAGTACTTCAATTTCACATTGTTAACAGAGACAATATTAAACAGGCAAAGCAGATGCACACTACTGTGGTCTCATACAGTACACATCGATAACAAGCATAAAACATTCATATGAAGGTATTGCTGGAATGGCGCAGAAATTAAAGGCCTACATTTGTATAGTCTCTCTCTCTCTCTCTCTCTCTCTCTCTGTCTCTCTCTTTCTCTGTCTAGTATTCTCTGCTATGGGGAATTGAGATCTCCTCAGTGCCAAGAGCTGGCGCTCATGTGCCCGACACACACATAACACACACACACACACACACACACACACACACACACACACACACACACACACACACACACACACACACACACACACACAACACAACACACCACACCACAACCACAACACAACACAACACAACACACCACACCACAACACAACACAACACAACACAACACAACACAACACAACACAACAACACAACACAAACACACACACACACACATGCATAAACTGAGCTGCCGTGCCAAAAGCCGAGTCACACGCCTCCGCATCTCCCTCTGCCTCTCTCTCTGTGTTTCTCCTCGCCATGTTCCTTTTGAGATGTCTGTGTCCCTGCCGCCGCTCACACAACTGCACCACCGAGTGAGAATGCTCACTTTGATTTGAGTCGAGATGTCATTACACCAACACTCTGACACGCTGCATACATGTGCTCCGACTAATACAGCCGCAGCGAAAAAAGGCGTCTTCTTTTGACTGATCCCAGACCAGCTTTTCTAGCTGATTACAGACCAGCTTTCTCCCTCTGTCAGATCTCGTTATTTGAGAGTAGTGGAAATATTTGTTTGCTTCCTGGTTCATAAGTGGTCAGAAGGAGATGTATAATACTGCTATCTACTTAGGTCAATGTCAGTACTCAAGCACTAATAAAACAGCACTTGTTTAATTATCATTCACTGTTGTAGAGGCAATCATTGCATGTTAATGGACAAGCAATTATCAAGATAATTAGTTTTCTGCACTGTCGCTATGACGATGTTGTTAAGGGCATATATTCACAATACTAAGGGTGCATAAAAACAACCACATCGGAATAGGAATTTTTCTTTCCTCGAAACCTTAGAAGTTTTATTGGTTTCATTGGAGCTTCAGAAGATTGATTGCCACCAGGGCATTAAAGATCATGTCCACTGTATACAGTAGTTGGATGATTGATTGCCACCAGGGCATTCGAGATCATGTCCACTGTATAGTTGTTGATGATTTTGGTAAGTTTAAAGGTGTCATTGAAGTTCAACCCATTTGTGATCCCCAAAAAAATGTTTTGTAGATTTATTTCCCTAAAATTTGCATTGCATACCTTCAGGATCCCAGAGAGACCACAGTAGTGTGAAGCCATTCTTCTGTTTGTCTTCAGAGCCTTGCTGTAAGTCATATATGTCTTAAAGGGTGCTTACCACCTGTGACGTTAGTTATTCTGGGGAATTTGTTATAAGGATGCTGAGTGACTTATATCTGAAATACTCTCGGTCCACCTTAGCCCACTGCTAGCACAGGGCATTAAAGCGCATTTCTGCTATCATCTTCGGATCATAAAAGAGGTTAGCATCAGCAGGGATGTGCAAGACTGAAAAAATAATTCATCTCTTGTTAAGAATACGATCTCTAAGAAAATGTAAGAATAGGCTAAGGCTTATGTTACTGATGTTAACAGCTTGTGTTCTGAACTGGAATCATCAAAAGCCAAAGTGTGGTGCAGAGAGTAAACAAGGCAGTAGATCACAGCAATAAAGACTGCAATATATCACACCCTTTAACACAGAAACACAGAGTGGCCAAGATGAGCACTAATAACTTTGCAGCCGAAAAGGGCTAAGCCAGGGTTGTATACAATAATCAAGCAATCTCTCCTGCCATTGTTGTTCTAGACATTTATTCTAGTTCTAATCAAACAATTTTTACTGCCACATGCCATTTAATATTTGTCTACAGGAGTTGCAAATTGGAATGGATGCCCCACTGTGATGGCTATGGTTACATGTGGCACAGCAACAGCCCTACCGTCCAGCTTTGTATGGTTGAGGATACTGACCTGACCATTCTGTATAGCTTCTTCTTAACCTTTGAGATTGATTTGTGTTTTTCATTTCTAAGTTATCATAATGGAGGCCCTGTCTGCTGCGACATAATTATACCAGAGGGACATCTGGTTGGCTTCTCGCTGATTGAACTGCTAGGGCTCAATCAATTTTGCTGACTAACTCCCGGTCCACACGGCTTTTTCCTCTGTAAGCACGGCGAGTCAGAATGATTTGTCTGTGCTCCATTGACTCCCTGTGCTGAGGGAGTCCCTATGCCATGACCACCCCCTAATGCTTCTGAACAAAGTGTTATTCTTTTCTCCTACTGAGCAATTTAGACAGCCTACACCCCCTTGCCCACCTTACCCTCTGTTCAACCCATACATGTCTCCAGACTGGCAGGCATCTGGGCGAGAGCTATTAACACCACTTTGGGCTTCGAAAAGGGATCGCGGGCATCGCCGACCTCTTAAGATGCCCACTCTGAGGAAGCCTCTGCCTACCCTTTCTTTCGCTAGCAGGGGCCCTGCGCCACTTCCTATTGATCGACAGACAGGAAGGAAAGGCCAGAGGAGTTGGTCACCGAAAGAAAGAGTAGAGCGAGGGAGGGACGAGGCTGGTTAGTCCGCTGAAGAGGAATAAAAAAGGAGAAAAGTTCCATTCACGCAGTGAGGCTTATCTTGGCGTGCAGCCAGCCAATCACTACTATTACATGAGGAAATGAACTGGTGGCAACAGTGAGCCGCAGTACAAATATCTGTGGGCAACATGGATCAGTTAGAATGCAGAGCTGGTTCCCCAGTCACATGCCCACTGTGAGTGACTGTGTGTGTGTATATATGTGTGTGTGTGTGTGTGTGTGTGTGTGTGTGTAAAGGAGAATATGTGTGCCTTAATAGATGTAATTTACAAATTTGCATTTTGTAAGTAATTGTTTTTCAGGTTAATAAGCGTAGGGCATGCTGCTAACGCAGCAAATTGTTTTCTCCATCACTGCCTGCTTGTGTGTGTGTGTGTGTGTGTGTGTGTGTGTGTGTGTGTAACTTTCTGTCCATTCACCCACTTGCCCAGCAGCAGGAGGTCTGTAAGCACGAGCAGGCTCTTTAAAATAGGTTTCTCCTTAATCTCCATGTTGTCTCAAATAAAATTCTGTGTGCTCACATGAACTTGAGCAGATATTCATGAGGTTTGGTAAGCAGAAAAAATGATTTGCTACTTCTAAAGGAAAGAGCTAATGGACTGCTTGGTCCAGTGAATGTTATTAGCCATGGTCTTGACTAAGCTTCCCCTGAAATCGGAAAGCATTTGACCATGTTTATATTTTCAGGATACAGTAAGATTTCGTGCTGGGTTGAATGATGTCTATGAGACCTTTTGTCAAACGTAGGCTAAAGGGAATAACTTATAAGTTAATTTTGAGGACTCAATACAGAGTCTGTTCCACTGTCTACAAAACAGCAAGTGACCTACATGTAGCCAAACTTTCTCTTTCTGGTTTCCTTTTTCTTACACACACACACACACACACACACACACACACACACACACACACACACACACACACACACACGCAATTTAGTTCAATTTTCCAACTCCGGCAGCTTGCTGGGGATTGTGTGTGGTTGGCGGTGAAGGGTGGCTGGGATCAGATCAGTCCTGGAGGGTGGTGAGATGGAGCCCGAGGCAGGGCTGGAGCCTTCTCTGTGGGTGTCTGAACTGAGAACAGAGCCTTGTTCCCATCCCTCTGAGAGCCTCCAGCCTCTGTCCTCCCTTACCAGGGCAAAGGCCAGCCCTGCCCTCCCAGGGCATGGAGCTCAAACAAAAGTGGGCCCATTACAGAGGCTGTGCCAGGCTCTGCCACCCGCACAGATCAGCCCTTTGCACCACACACCAACAGGGTGCCAGTAACTCTCTGAATAATCTTTATCTCAGTTAGCATTGTAAAAGTAGGTAGCTATGCTCAGCAGCAGTGTGCGCGGTGCAAATTGTTTGTTGTTTGTTTGCATGGGGTGTGTTGTCCTTTCCCAAGTCCTGACTAATTGCAACTTGCAACAGTAGCTTATGCAAGTTGAGTTTGAGGAAAGGCTTTGGGATTAGTTTGGGATGCACAGGTTAGCCAAGCGTTGTGGCCAAAACCCTGTAGCAAACAGTCCATGCAGATATGGACGTTGCACGTTGGCAACTGTTCGGTTTATTCCATGCGGCACTCATTTATTTAGAGGACGCCTGCTGTGTGGGAAATGGCACGGAACCCAACCGCAGAATTCCAGTGGGACTAGAGCTTGGTCTCAGCGCAATCTGTATTGTTTCATTTCTGAAGCGATAATAGAAAGCATTTTTTCTCGGCTGGATATATGAAAGGGGCTCGGAGAGCTGAGCTGAATGGAACATAGAATCCAGAAAGCCCCTGGAACCCACATACACACTAAGCAAAAACAAAAGTCCAGCAGAGATCAAGCAGTGGTGGTCACTGTTCTACTCAGATGTTCATTCATAAGGTTGTGCATGTATGACATTATTTAGTGGGAACGTTGCCTTGAGTTGGCATAACTTGTCAAGAAACCTTGACGGTGATTGTGAATGCTATATGGTAAGGACAGTCTTCCAACAGAAACATTGTACATATTGCTTCATCTAAGTATGCTTAAGAGTAGCTACAGTATGCAAAAGAAAAAACATTATGAATTAAAGTTGCTCGAGTAATGACACTGACCTTTTTGTTTGGCCAACCCAAATTTTGTGTTGACAGCTGCCAAATTGTCCTCTGAACAAGCGCATGCCTGGCCAAGAGTCGTTGTGTTTTTAGTCACCTCTCTGCTCCAGCACTGTGAGGAAATATTGTGTTTTGTACTGAACCTATTTGATCCCGCTGCACTGGCTTTGTCTCTCAGGGGCAGATTTGTAGAGAATGCTGTTTTGTGGAGTACTGGTCCCTTTTTTCTAATAATCTGCTCCAAAAGTTGTTTCTCTAATTCCTTCTTCCTCCCTGTAGTCCAATTGACACTCTCTCTCTTTCTTGTTTTCTTCATCTGGATCAATAGTTTGAGGTAAAAGTTTAGCTTGAACTCAATTCCATCAGTGCAGACTTCTTAATGTCTAAGAGCTTGCGTTGTCCATGTTCTCTCTCCCTCCCTGTGTGTGGTGTGTGTGTGTGTGTGTGTGTGTGTGTGTGTGTGTGTGTGTGTGTGTGTGTGTGTGTGTGTGTGTGTGTGTGTGTGTTAGTATGAAACAATGCATTTGTTTTTGATATTCATATCAAACCTTCATTGAGTTTGACTGCAGGCCATCCGTCGTGTTGAAGAGTGATCTGTGGGTCAGCGAACACTTGTGTAGGATTGCATATAAGTGGTCTCACACTTCTGAATAAATCATGATTTGGCTCTGAAATGCTCACTCTCTCACACACACACAGACACACACACACACACACACACACACACACACACACACACACACACACACACACACACACACACATGCACGCACACACATACACACACAAACATAGTCACCACCATCTATGTGCAACACAAACACAGATACTTTCTGATCCATTTGACCTTTCTGTATAATTTAAAAAGAGAGCTTTTTTTATTATGGTCATATATCATTCTCCCTATCATTTTCTCTCATTATCTCTCTCTCACTCTCTTTCTATCTGCTTCTAGTCAGTTTGACATTGAATGAGTGGTATGGTGTATATGCGGGGAGTGAAAGTGCTGACCTTATCCATTCCTCCTGGCTTAGGATGCCATGGTCAACCCCTCTCCCTGACACACTGTCAACCTGTCTATGGGGTTAGAACCCCTAACACCCCCCCCCCCCCACACACACACACACACACACCGCAACACCCAGGCCATATGCCATAAAAATCCATTTTTATGCTCTCCCTGATAGATGACCTGACAAAAGATATACGGCCCCAGCATTGCCAGGTCACACATCGCCATATTCCATGTTCCATCTTCCATGTTGTATGTGTGGTCATAACTCATTCCATTAAATGCTACATGGGCATTGCCATGTTGGACAGAGATTGAGAGAGCACATCAAATCTCCCATGTTGACTTCATATAATCTTGTTAGCCTATGATGCATGTGCATAAAATCTCTGGAGTGAGAAATACACGTATCGCAACTCTTACGGTGTAAGAGCCCCTTACTAGATGTTCCTATCTAATTAGTCCCATCGCGGTTTAATGGAAGGAGCAGAAGGACGGCTGGGTGAATGGATCCATGCGAGGGAAGGCCAGACGTTGAGAGTTAGTGGACGGAGGATGCTTGGGCAGGGGGAAGTGGGAGGGGAGAAGTGCTGAACGAAGGAGAAAACCTGGACCGGGGTCAGACTAATGGGAAAAATGGAGCGACAATCAAAAAGTTTTTCAATCTAGGGGAACAACATTGAGGAAGGGGTGGAGTGTGGGGTGGGGAGGGGTGGAGTGTGGGGGACAGAGAAGGAACAGTGCACAGGAGGGGCTCTCTGAAGAAAGTGAACAGAGCGAGGAGCATGCTGAGATTCTCACATCCGCTCAATAATTTACAACGCAGGATGTCTCTATCTCAAGTGCCTCCCTCTACCTCGAACCACCGCCCCCATACCCCTCCACACACACACTCACACAAACACACACACACACACACACACACACACACACACACACGCTCACCAGCCCAAAACATCCAGGCTCCTCTCTTCCAAGTCGTTCTGCTGTCAATGCTAATGAGAACCGCCATCGTCAATCATTCATGGTCATTAGTTTTTGGAACTGAAACTCTATAAATGATGTATATTTGGAATGCTCCTCTGCTGTCTTTCTTTTTTTAGCCTAAAACTCGCCAAGTTCATCTAAGTCATTTCATTTCGGATTGTTTTTTTATGATTGTTTTTTTGGAGGGGCCCAGTGGAATGGCACAGTAGCATCAAAGCGGCAGGCGTGATGGGCGCACAGGCCTTTGTTCGCCACACGCGGCACCTTTGGAGATTCGCCGCTCGCACTGTCAAAAGGAATGAGAGTTGGTTGGAGGCTCCATCCCATATTTATGCCGCGTTCAGCGGAGACCACTTCAAATAAATGCTTGTCCTCAATGTGCCAGGGTGGCTTGGTTTTTTTCCGCTGCATATGCCGTATGCGGCTGGGTTGGGAATTGAGTACAGATGCATGCATTCTATTTGGGGTGGGCTTTTAAAAGGTGTTTCCTCCAGAGTTACACTTTGTATAGAGTTTAGTTTTGCTTACTTTAATGCATGTGCAAATATCAACAGAAACTGAATTGTGTGATTATTTTGTGTGTGTGTGTGTGTGTCTCAGAAAGAGAGAGAGAGAGAGTAAGAGAAAGAGAGAGAAATAGATAGAGGGAGATTGATCAAGCCAATGTATTTTCTATGCTCTGTGCATTCTTTAATGGTTTATGTGAGCAAGGGACGGACTGAACTCCTCTTGACCTTCTCCAATGACATTGATGAGAATTGGGACTGAAAACCACATGCATGTTTGCCGCACAAAAGATACTTGTGTCAGCCCATTATCAAATAACCACACTTACCTCTGCAATTGCACACATACTGTATGCAGTTGTCTATGAAAGGCAGATACAAGCAAACAGAAAGACAGAAGCAAAGACAGACAAACCAACAAACAGACAATGGTGGCATACAATAGTCTTTTACAGTCGGAGTGGGACTGTCAGCAGTGAAGTAAGAAATGACTTCATAATAAATTGATAATAAATAAATGTTCTACACTTCACTTTCTCTCTCTCTCTCTCTCTCTCTCTCTCTCTCTCATACACACTCTATCACTCCCTCTCTCTCTCACTAACACACACACACACACACACACACACACACTTGGAGCGATGCATACACGCATGTGGTCTTTAATAGTCCACAGCTGCCTGTTGGGCTGGGATGAGGCCCTGGTGGTAGCGGAGCTGCCAAGGTTTCCTCAAGGAGACCGGGCAGCGAGGGACAGATGAAACGGAGCGAACGGACGGCTCCTGGGGCAACCCCCTAATGGCTGCGCCGAGGCCCCAACGGACACGCGCAGCCAGCCGGCCGCTAGGCCAGCAGTGTGCCAGTGGAGGCCCCAGGCACTGAGCGGCAGCTGGGCTAAGGGTGGCAGAGCACCCGCAGCTGATTAGAGGAGTCTGATTAGCGATGGTGGCGGCGTGAGCGCACGCGAAGCTAAGTGGCATAATTATGATGAAGTCAGCAAGGTGAGGACGAAAGCATGCACGTGATGATACATGCTCCGGAGTTATTTTCACTCACACACACACACACACACACACACATACATACAAACACAAACACACACTATCTCTCACACACACATTACAGAAACACAGACAGACACACACACACACGCATTCACACTCCCTCTCTTTCTCTCTCTCTCTCCCTCTCTCTAATACACACACACACACACTTCCACACACACACACACACATTCACACTCCCTCTCTCTCTCTCTCTCTCTCATACACACACACACTTCCACACACACTCCCACATCTCAATCATGGCCAGAACTCCCTGCTGCTGCAACGGGCAGCACGGGCACAGGTGGCTCCGCCCTATTACCCAGCACCCTATGGACCATCTGTCACAAGCTGGCGAAATATGAACTTATTACAACACCTCCTGCTGCGTGCGTGCGTCTGTGTGTGTGTATGCGTGTGTGCGTGTGTGTGTGTGTGTGTGTGTGTGCGCGTGTGTGTACTGAATGCCAGTACATGTGTACGCTTGTGGTAACACTGAGGGCATAGCCAATGAATAGTGTACTCCTACCCTTTTCTCCCTCCCCTTCTCTCCATGTAGAATAATCAAAGATGGCATTGAAACCAACTCACAGTAAGAATAAACAGACACAATCAATAAGCAAGAGTCAGGCTGGACTACACTAACCCCAACACTGTGTGTGTTTGTTTGCAATGAATGAGTGTTGGATACAAGAGCAAAAGAGACAAATGACCCTGAGACATAGATTCAGGCAGCACGTTTACACACAGGCTGCCACAGAAATAGAAATGCAAAAAAACCCATGGAAGTGTAAGTGTAATTTAGGAACAAACACACACAAATATATCTCCAACCAGAAATTAAGACTAAAGTAAGGTCAAGAGAAGGATTAGATGTGTGTGTGTGTGTGTGAGAGAGAGAGAGAGAGAGTGAGAGAGAGATCTCTCTCTCATACACACTCTATCACTCCCTCTCTCTCTCACTAACACACACACACACACACACACACACACTTGGAGCGATGCATACACGCATGTGGTCTTTAATAGTCCACAGCTGCCTGTTGGGCTGGGATGAGGCCCTGGTGGTAGCGGAGCTGCCAAGGTTTCCTCAAGGAGACCGGGCAGCGAGGGACAGATGAAACGGAGCGAACGGACGGCTCCTGGGCAATTTCATCGGCTGCGCCTGAGTTCTAACGGACGCGCTGGCAGGCCAGCCGGCCGCTAGGCCAGCAGTGTGCCAGTGGAGGCCCCAGGCACTGAGCGGCAGCTGGGCTAAGGGTGGCAGAGCACCCGCAGCTGATTAGAGGAGTCTGATTAGCGATGGTGGCGGCGTGAGCGCACGCGAAGCTAAGTGGCATAATTATGATGAAGTCAGCAAGGTGAGGACGAAAGCATGCACGTGATGATACATGCTCCGGAGTTATTTTCACTCACACACACACACACACACACACATACATACAAACACAAACACACACTATCTCTCACACACACATTACAGAAACACAGACAGACACACACACACACGCATTCACACTCCCTCTCTTTCTCTCTCTCTCTCTCATACACACACACTTCCACACACACACACACACATTCACACTCCCTCTCTCTCTCTCTCTCTCTCTCATACACACACACACTTCCACACACACTCCCACATCTCAATCATGGCCAGAACTCCCTGCTGCTGCAACGGGCAGCACGGGCACAGGTGGCTCCGCCCTATTACCCAGCACCCTATGGACCATCTGTCACAAGCTGGCGAAATATGAACTTATTACAACACCTCCTGCTGCGGCGCAAGGCCTGTGTGTGTGTGTGTGTGTGTGTGTGTGTGTGTGCGCGTGTGTGTACTGAATGCCAGTACATGTGTACGCTTGTGGTAACACTGAGGGCATAGCCAATGAATAGTGTACTCCTACCCTTTTCTCCCTCCCCTTCTCTCCATGTAGAATAATCAAAGATGGCATTGAAACCAACTCACAGTAAGAATAAACAGACACAATCAATAAGCAAGAGTCAGGCTGGACTACACTAACCCCAACACTGTGTGTGTTTGTTTGCAATGAATGAGTGTTGGATACAAGAGCAAAAGAGACAAATGACCCTGAGACATAGATTCAGGCAGCACGTTTACACACAGGCTGCCACAGAAATAGAAATGCAAAAAAACCCATGGAAGTGTAAGTGTAATTTAGGAACAACACACACAAATATATCTCCAACCAGAAATTAAGACTAAAGTAAGGTCAAGAGAAGGATTAGATGTGTGTGTGTGTGTGTGTGAGAGAGAGAGAGAGAGAGTGAGAGAGAGAGAAAGGCACAATCTGAATGTGAATTTTTCTGTTTTTTTGGTTTGTTTAGCTCTGTTCCTCACCGGCTGTAAGTAAATGGAAGCTTAATGTGTTTCCCGTGTGTGTGTGTGTGTTGTGTGTTTTGTTTGGTGTGTGCATGTTTGCGCTGTGAGATTTATGCATCGCACATTGCTGATGTTTCTGTTGTTTTGAGTCCCTGTCCCAGCACTTATGCATAATCATGCACATGCAAACACACATACACACACACACACACACACACACACACACATAAACTCACATACACAAAATAATCACACAATTCAGTTTCTGTTCGTGTGTGTCTGTGAGAGAGAGAAAATAAGAGAGAGAGAGAAACTGTTTATGTACATGCAAATACATGTATGTATGTGCAAGTCCATGTGTGTTTGTGTGCGTGTGTGTTTCTGTGGAGGGTGTGTGTGTGTGTGTGTGTTTGTGTGCGTGTGTGTTTCTGTGAGTGTGTGTGTCCCTGTCCCTGAGAATTAACGTTAGCAGCCTCCTGGAGCACAGCCAGCAGTGGCACCCTCCTGCTTAGCATCATGCCCAACACATTTGTCAGGGCACCATTAAAAGAGCAGATCGCCCAGGCCTCGGAGGGCTGCTGCCTGGTAGCCGCGGGGCATTGCAGGGCGTCGCGCCACTCTCTTTACTCTGACACTACTCTCATCTGAAGGTGCTAATTGTGTTTACACAAAGAAATCCAATAAAGGAGCTGCCATAATGAGAAAAAAACATGATAAAAACAAAAGCGCTGACACAAACCAGTGAGGTACTAAATCTTTTGCTGTTTGGGTGTGTTGATAAAAAAAGTGTGAGACAGCCGGTCTGGTTCATTTTGAGTTATGAGCCTTTTTAATCCTCCAAGTGATCTACTGTGGAGTTCATCTTATGTGAGTTTATTCAGTGTGTAGTTTTTGGCTTTTGTCATTTAGACTGTGGCCCTGAAATTCACTGATTGTGTGTGTGTGTCTTGTAATGTTTGTGTGTGTGTGTGGTTTTGTGTGGTTGTGTGTGTGTGTGTCTGTTTTAAAGTGAAAGAGAGGGTGAGTTTGTGCGCGTGTAAGATTGATTGTCATTTTGGCATAGATTAGATTACATGAGCATCTGCAGGGCATGTCCCAACGGTTGCCATGGTGTTTTGTGAACCGCTCCACAGATCAGTCCTCATCAGGTGCCTGCTGCCTGCTCCAGCCCCCTGTGGTTTCTCTCTCTGTTTTTGTTTCTCTTTGTAATGCTTCTCACTCTCATATTTTTCCTCTCTTGGCCTCTTTTTATGAATGTATTCCTCTCTGCCCTTTGGACTTTAATACTGCATCTTCCCTCTCTCTCTTTCCCCTCATCTCTCTCTGTCTTTCCCCCTGGGTGTCTCCATCTCCTCCTCCTGCTTTCTGCTCTCCTCCCCTCCTAAGCATGTGATGTGCCACCTCACCTTCCCATATGTTCCCATCTGAAGGGCAGCCAGTAACAGCCCCCCTGGGCTCCCCCAACACACACACACACACACACACACACACATTCACTTACTCTCTCTCACACACACACACACACACACACACACACACACACACACTTACATATGTTTACACTTCTATAGTTACTTTCAAAACACATAGTCAAATACCCTAACACACACACACTTACATATGTTTACACTTCTCTATAGTTACTTTCAAAAACACATAGTCAAATACCCTCTGGCTGTAAGACTCTGCTCGAGCACATCTCACCTATTCCGAGGGGGAGAGTCAGAAAGATTAAGAGAATAACAAAGAGTCGTTACACAAAGAGCGAGTGGAATGAGACTGGGAATGGCAATGGTTTTTGTGATCGTGGAGGAACAAAGAGGATGCACTCCTCGCTGTAAGCCACGCACATCGGGGACGCTCGCATGGCAGTCCTTTGCTTTCTCCTTCTCTCTCTGTCTCTCTCTGTCTCTCTCTCTCTCTCTCTGTCTCTCTCTCTCTCTGTCTCTCTTTCTCTTCTAGTGCCTGGGGACGATAAGGGATGAAATCGAGACCAAAGTGATAAAAGAAAGAAAGAAAGCTATTCCACCTGGACAGAGAGTTTTCATCATTAAACCAGAGAAGCTGCTTGTCTTTATGTAATGACAGCTGAAGATTGGAGTTGGGAGTGGGGTGGTTATAAGTGTGGCTCTCCTTCAGGTCCTCTTATGTAACCTTTTTGATTAGTAATGGGGTGGGGATGTGAATAGGGATGAGGAAAGCACAGGGGAGTACAGAGCAGGGAAGATGCAGAGGAATGTTCCAGAAAGAGACAAGATAGACAGGCCGCCCAAACTAGTGGCAACGGCCACATGTCTTGGAACTTCCCATATCTGTGCGTGAGGCATCTCCGGAGACCTCATTTGTGTTTGTGTGTGTGTGTATGTGTGTGTGTGTGTGTGTGCCTGCATGCATGTGTAGAATGGTAATGGCAAGCATTTCCACACACACACATGCACATTCACATACACACAAGCACACACAGAGACACACACACACACACACACTCACACATCCGCACAATTTCACTCACACATCCATCCAGGTTTAATCTACTGCATCTTTTCAACTTAAATTATGCCCTATTATCTTATTGTGGAATCAGTGGTCTTTCTTGCACAATTCGAGAGCGGAATTCAATTATGAGTGGCGTTGCGTGGCAGGGTTGTTTGATGCAGAGCAGCACTCGTGTGACAGCCTTATCACGGCCGTTGATAAGAGAGTTTTCCATTTACCCAGGCCTTTCTTTTCTGCCTTTCGTACTCATGCTGAGGCAACGGCACTCTGAGATAGCATTTCTGATTCACAGCCACCCGTCTCATCTCAACCCATGTCTGGCTTCGCTGGTTCTTTTCCTGTTTTTTTTTTTTATTTATTTTTTATTTAAGCACAGATTCTGTACTTAGAGAGATGTGCCTCTTATTTTTCACTGAAACCGAAGGGGATTTAAGCCTGGGAACTATGGAATCCAGCTATTCAGGCATTCAGAAAAAAAATACAGATTCTGTTTGACAGAAATTGCTTGTTTTGGGAGAAAATGACACAGATTTAATTAGAATTGTACTCAGAGTTGTAGTAATATCAATCCAAATACATTAATTGAGGAGCATTCTGACAGAAAATAAACATGTTGGACCAAACAACCAAATCAGTTCCTGATCATTTCCATAATCTGAATTGATGTTAATTTCAAAACCTTTTGGTGTTAGCATAAACCAAAATGATTACCGTAGTAACAAGCAACTGAAATCAATGGTGTGCTAACTAGAAATCACTGTGTATTAATTGCCATCAAAAAGCCTGTGTAAAAATAGTTTATCATTATGACATTATGAATTTTAATTACAGTGGAGGTTTGTAACCAAAACGCTCCACTGCGCGGAGGGCTTCTGGTTGCAGTTAGTAAAACAGGAGGCGATTTTATGGCCGGAGTTTCTCTGCTGTAAGTCAGCAGGGGACAGCTACTGTAAGTGCCTTAGTGGGGAGGTGGAGATTGACGAGGCATTTGCTTATTGACTGTCAGTACAGTGAGTGCTTGGCTCGGATTGGCGAAAAAGGGACACTTTCCTTCAGGTAGTCATTTATCAACCTCCGAGGTGACAGCCAAGCTCATCTGTTGTTCCCAGAATGCACCTGCTGTCACTCACCTATGGATAGCGGGCTAACCTTGGTGCCCTCTGAGTATATGAAGGTGGGCACCTTTTCTTGGCACCAGCCTGGTGCCTTCTGCAGGTCTCTGGGCCTTTTGTTGAGGACAGCAATGATCTAGTCTCACACAAACACACTGTCATCAGGATTTCCCGCAGGAAATGTGTTAGTCAAGGTGGTAGGTCGTCCAACCGGGGTGGGTCTGGTCCACCCCTACTGCATGTAGGAAGAATATCCCACTTGCAAGTTTGGTGTATTGTACCCGCCGACCTTCAGTCTCACAAAGTCTCAGACATCGCGAGAAGCAGGATCAGTTTACATCCTCCATCCACAGCACAGAGGCAGGCTAACGAAACGCTAGCGATTGTTGCAAACGTGTGTATAATGGCAGAGCCGGCGAAGAAGCAGCGAAAAGGAAAAGAGCTTCAGACTGAGGGAGGGCTCGCACACGTATCGACACGTACAGCCGCTAGGGGGAGCTTCGTAGAGAAAAGAGACTGTCAGACTGTTGCCCTGCAGCCTGTTCCGCAAGTCTGTCCTGATCTATACACCGAAAGTGAATGAAGTTTATTTTATTTTATAGTTTTGTGTTATATGGATGGAATTTGAGCGCGGAGCGCTTTTTAATTTAAAGGCCGGAGCGGCCGCTCGGTTTCCGCTCTGATACCGCTCCGATACCGCTTACACCACGAGTCTGAGGCATGCCCAAACCCACCCAGAATTAATGTCTTCCTAATAAAACCAAGACTGTTACATTTAATTATTTTTTATTATTATTATTATTATTTTTATTATTATTATTAATTTATGTAAAGCACTTTGGTGCAATGCTATTGCTTTGAAATGTGCTATATAAATAAATTTGACTTGACTTGACTTGACTTAAAGATTCATTTTGGAATCTAAGAGGACACACTTCGCGGAAACATGAGAGTGTGCTACGGAGAGCAAAGAAAAACGTGAGCAATTTGAATACGCTTCATATCAAGTAGAAAGCTAAAGTAAAACTTGGATGCTAAGCCATTATTCTTTCTTCATTAATTCCACTGATCCCTTTAGTTTTAGGTTTATGTGTATTAGCGTTGCCAAGCTTGTTTGTTGTTGCACTATCGGTGTTGCACTATCTTTTAAAATAAATGTTCTGAGTGAAATATATTGCCGTTGCTCTTAGTTCTTTGGGATTTAAGTTTTCTGTTTAAGGTTATAGGCCTATGTAAAGATTATAAAAAACTGATTATTTTTCGATTCAATTTCGCATGTTTTTTTTTTTATGTGTTCTGCGGAGAAGGGAGACTGGCATTGGTCACGGTTTGGAATGAAAGGGAGAAAACAGGACAGAGTAACACAGCGGACTACTTTTTTTTTGTTTGACGAAGTAGTTAAGGTGGCAGGCGTGTTTTGCCAAGGCAGCCGCCTTGACTGCAAAGTGCTGCGGGATACCCTGGTCATGCTCACATAACCACAGATAAACACATGCCAAGACGTCCACAGACACCCACTCATTGTGTTTTCTGTTTTTGTTTTTACCATTTGTTTAGCTTTGTTCCTTCTTTCCCACTAAGACATTTTTCCCTCCTCTTTTGAAATCCCTCTGTGTTTGATGCCACATTTTATGTGTGTGTGTGTGTTTGTGCGTGTGTGTGTTTGTGTATGTGCAACAGAAAGAAAGTATGTGTGTATGAGTGTGTGTGTGTCTGTGTGCACTTGTTTGTGTGTGTCATTGGGGGGCTCAGTGCGATGCGCTTCTGAGAACTCCTCATCTCCTTGGCAACGCCTTCAAAAGGGCACCCCGCCATGTCCCAGCGTGTGCGCCGAGCAGGAAGGCGGGGAGGGGTGGAGAGAAGGGGCAAGGCCCCCTGGCAGAGAGGAAAGATGGAGAAAGGAAAGGAGGAGAGGAGAGGAGAGGGGGAGGGACATGTCCCTCTAATGAGAGTAGATGAGAGAGATGAGACACAGACACAAAGTAGCCCAGCATTGCGGCCTCTGTTCACATTTGGGTGTGTTAGTAGAGCTTAGGACAACCATAGGAGGCTCTCAAGCGCCCCAACCCTCCACCGGGTTTCCATAGGCTCTGTTCATATCCCTTTCATTCCTTTAAGATTAGATGGATTAGATAAAGCCCGGAGACCCTTTCATTCAAAGCAACTTAGAGCTCAGGCACAGACACATTATATCAGTAGGTGTGCTCCCTAGGGGTCTTAACCATGACCATGGTGTTGCTGGCTCTTTGCTCTACAGAGCTCAAGAGTTTATGTGCCTCTACTCTGAACTGCAGGAACACGGCAGTTTTCTTGACACATGTGATGACAGGAAGGGCAGATGCTTTATATCAGCAGGATGGGCTTTTAAAAAAAATCTCATCCCAGTCCTTGGTGTTCTCTGCAGAGTTTTCCTGAGACCCACACATTTCTTTTTTCACTGGCTACAATGGACACCGCTGATATGACCGGCATATGCCTTATACTGCGGCCATGTGCTCTGCTGCAGTGATGTGCAGGCGAAAGAAGTCGGGGCTTTTCTTTTTTTTTTGTCTCCCTCTGCAGTCAAGTTGCTGGCAGCTCTGTGAGTGTGCAGGGGTCAGAGTGGGGACGGTTGTGGGGTGTGTGTGTGTGTGTGTGTGTGTGTGTGTGTGTAAGTGGGGACGGTTGTGGGGTGGGGGTGTGTGTGTGTGTGTGTGTGAGAGAGAGTGGGGGACGGTTTGTGTGTGTGTGTGTGTGTGTGTGTGTGTGTGTGTGTGTGTGTGTGTGTGTGTGTGAGTGGGGGACGGTTGTGGTGTGTGTGTGTGTGTGTGAGTGGGGACGGTTGTGTGTGTGTGTGTGTGTGAGTGGGGATGGTTGTGGGGTGGGGGTGGACGCGTGGAGTTGCTGACGCATCTACCTGACACTTCCGGAGATGGGATGAGGCACTTCAGAGCCGCTCTCGCTGTCAGCCTCCGCCAAGCCCCGTCCACCCCCACAGCACCACTCGGGCCGGAGGAGAAGAAGAAGGGGAAGGAGAAGAAGGGCAAGAAAGAGAAGGAAACGAGGGAGGATAAACAGGAAATAAAGAAAGAAAGGAATAAAACGCCACACCGTCCTTTTCCCAGCGAGGTTTATTAGCATTTAACCTCCATCATGTTCTCCAGTCAGAGGCTCACGGCACTAATGGTGTAATCAGAGACTTAACCAACCGGACCCCACTTAGTTTATGGCCATGGGAGGAGATATGACATGTCAGGGGAGGGGAGAGGGGAGGGGGGAGAAGGAAAGGAGGAGGGGGGGGTGGGGGATGGAAGGGCTCCATTAGCCATATAGCTCCCTTATCTTTCCTGGTCATTGGGTGGACTCTATCCAGCTCACACGAGGGGATACAGAGTCAGGATGACCAGACCTGGCTAGCAGGCCAGTGCTGCCTGTCGAATACCTCTTTTGTTTCATTATGAAGCAACATGATCTTCCCTCAAGTGATCTGATCATTTAAAAGGAAAACCATGTTAGATAGTTTTTTTTTTATCTCCATGAGTGCATGAGTGTGTGTGTACTCAAGAGCTTCTTCAAAGAGTAGAAGGTCAGAGAGAGAACGAGCGAGAGAGATAGAGAGAGCTGAAGATCATGAGGAGTGCTTCGAACACCAGCCGTCTGTAATTCTTGAGTTACAGTCTTTGGTTCCAGGGCCAGGAGCATAAAAGTACGACATGTTGAAGTTTATTCCATTCAGATCAAAAGAGTAATTGCGAACGATCATCGCGGCGAGGAGACCACATTTTAACAAGTGTCTCCTCGCCTGGTCAGCATTCTGGTACACTTGTGAAAGTGCCTACTATTCACTCAACAATGGAAGGTCTTAATGCATGCGCCCACTCATAAATGGGATAGGACTCTCTCTCTTTTTTTCTGTCTCTCTCTTTCTCTCTTTCTCCCTCAATTAATTATCAGGAAGGTAATGCATTTAGGCCAAGATCATTTCCTGGGCACCTTCCAGGAGGCATATTTCCTTTTTTCAGCGCTAACCTTTTTGTGAATGCGCAGTAGAGTCGAGGCACGGCAGAACTAGAGACAAGACGAGCATTGAGGGGTGGAGGTGAGATGAAAGGGGGCCATAAAGATGATAAGAGAATGAATGTTTTACTGCAGCCGGGTGATGTTTCCTCTCAGCAAGCCTCATATTTTCACCTTCAACACAATGGAATGATAAATGGGCCTTCATTGATATGCTTCCCAGAGGACTGACTAGTTTTTTCATAGCAACTGCTGATGCAAAAAAAGGTTGTGGGGGGGGGGGTCCATTTTCAACTACTTGGCCTTTTTTATTTTTATGGACTCTTGTGGTGCGACTACTGTACCTTCACTCGGGCTTAGTAAACTTTAATTCCTTTTCCAGTCACCATTGCTAAACCATCACTTCAAGTTCACCCTTTGAACGTTGAATCCTTGCCCTTCAGAGCAAAGTGTGGACTCAGCTCTTTTCTGAGTTGATGGTCATGAGTCTGACCCAGACCTTTCTTCAACCTAAGTTGTCATGGTTTCTAGATGAATGGTTCTGTAGACTGGCTTCACATGACCTTCAGACATTTCAGCTAACCTCTGTAGCTGTTCTTCATACCACAGTGAGCTTGCCTTGCTGACTCAGCTGGTCTGGTCTGATCTGGGATGGCATAATATGAATAAAGTCATTCTTGCATGAACCAACCATAGCTGAAAAAATGTTGTCCGATAATGCTAAGCATTTGATCGATGCAATAACTTAACTTGTCATAACTCAAGTACAAAATGTATGCACTTATGGGGTATAACGGTACAGAGAATTCATGGCTCGGTTCACACGACAGTTTGGACATCACGGTTCAGTACCAGTTTGGTACAACAGGAAATTATGCAACTAAGTCTAGTTTTCCTTTCATCTATTTTAGGTAAAAGTTGCATAGTCTCCCCTAATGTGGGTGGAACAGCCTGCAGTACAAGCAGTGCAAGATAAACAGTCAAGATACAGTATCCTCTAACATTGGTCATATTTTTATAGGGCTGATAAAAATGGTTTGAGATGAAAGCAACAGCTGTGTGGCTGTCTACTGGTCCATACACTTTGACAAACACATCACCCGGTATAGACAACACTCTGCCAGCCAAACGTTCTTACATACAGAAACATCCCCACCAAAATGGTGGCTAACCATTGCTATACATTCGATGAAAGATCTGATACCAAAAAAGGCATGCAGAAGATGGACTCTAAGGGAGAGTATGTTTGGTTGTAGATGGTGCTTTTTGACAGCCCACCTGCCTCTGTGAAACTTCTTCTGTCCTTCCCTGTCCTCTGAACAGATTGGCCTTCCTTCAGCTCCCAGTTACCAGAAATGTCCCTGCAAACTTTATAAGCAGATGCATTTTCTGAATCATTAAAAAGGTTGATTGAGTTCAACACCTCGAAAACCAGGCACAGTGCATTCTCACAAATACAGATTAAGCTTAGTCCAGATCACACAAGTTTATGTGCGCGCGCACACACACACAATTAACTACAGTCATTAAGACACAAACGCTAAAAATGATGGCTGTTTAAAGACCAATAAATCAGTGGAATCAATCTCATTAAATTGTAATTAGCCCCTAAACGCAGGGGACAGTGCTTACTCTGCACTCAGGCTTATATATATGTGTGTGTGTGTGTGTGTGTGTGTGTGTGTGTGTGTGTGTGTGTGTGTGTGTGCGTCTGTCTGACATGATCTAAAGTGAGTGAATGTCTAAGCATCTCACGGTGAGAGACACTTAGGCAGAAAAAGAGAAGAGGGAATAGGGGAGGAGAGAAGGAAGGAAAGAAAGAAAGAAAGAAAGAAAGGAAGAAAGAAAGAAAGAAAGAAAGAAAGAAAGAAAGAAAAATAAAGAAAAAGCAAGCCATTAAATCTGTTATTATAAGCAGCATAATATCATCAATTAAACATATCTCCTTTTTACTGTTTATGGTATATCTGAAATATTAACTAGATGTACCGCAGAGCGGTACAAAATATGACCGCCGCCCAGTCCAGCACATTTTTTCCACAAAAATAAATCACGCTGAAAGGCCTACAGTATATGATTCTAACTGTCTCACTAAATTGCATTATCCACACTCAATTCTCACTGGTATCTGCTAGACAACAAGTACCAAAACATGATTAGTTCATAGATTTCACATGTAAAATTCATTTTATACAACCCCACCCCCATCTTGCCTGTTCATAATTCTGAGAAATTCTTGAATTGTGTGCATGTGTGCGTGCACACGTTTATGTTTATGTGTGTGGGTGTGTGTGTGTGTGTGTGTGTGTGTGTGTGTGTGTGTGTGCGTGTTTGTGTGTGCGCGTGCTTGTGTGTTTGCATATGTGTGTTTGTGCATGTGCATGCATGCGTACATATGTCTACTGTGTGAGTATGTGTCATACGTATGATTACTGTGAATGTATGTGTGTGCGTGTGTATCTGTTTATGCACATGTGTGCACATGGAATGGGTTAACATGACCCCTGGAGGCAAATATACGGAAAAAATTGGTCATCCTAGGCCCTACAGTTCTCAAGATATTCACAGAAAACTGTGTCTGCCCTACCCTCCTTTCTGGGGGTCCAGTCCAGTGGGGGGGCTACAGATCCAAACGAAAAACGATGGTTCCATGCTATCCATGTGGGGTTACATGCCCACTAAGTTTGTAGCCCGTTCTTTCAGTGTCCCAGGAATCCTTGTTGGTGTACGGTCACTAAATGTACACATAAATTATTTTATTGTAAGGCCCCCCATGAACAAAAGTTCACAAAACTTGGCATGCATTCGGAAGGTGTCATAATGATCCTACACTTTCAATTTTGTGCAGTTTTGACCATGTCAGCCAGAGATATTGTGATGAAAACACCTAATTTTTTGCTTTTTAATTTTTAACTAGATGGCGCTATACATGAAATAAGTGGTAATGGGATGGGTTGACATGGCCCCTTGAGATCAACATACAAAAAAAATGGTCCTTCTAAACCCTACGGTTCTCGAGATATTCACAGAAAACTGTGTCTGCCCTACCCTCCTTTCAGGGGGTCCAGTCCAGCGGGGGGGGCTACAGATCAAAACGAAAAATGATGGTTCCATGCTATTCATGTGGGGTTTCGTGTACCCCGGTCTTTCAGTGTCCCGGGAATCCTTGACGGAAATTTGGACATGCGAAAAAAAAAAAAAAAAAAAAAAAAAAAAAAAAATCTGACTAAACCTAGAGTATATGACCGCCGCTTCGCTGCGCGGCGGTCATAATAATAGGAATAACATGTACATTGTTACATAACATGTACAATGTACATTTAGTATTCTCATTCAAATCCATCAAGGTCACAAACCACCAAATTCATTAAACTTAGCAGTTGCGACCTTACAACACACAGAATCTGCCATATGGTAATTAATGCCTTTTATAAAGGTCCGCAGGATTCTGATTAGAATCACATACCATTTGCATATCATTATTGTGCGCTGTCTTCCAAGCAAAAGGTAATTAAAACCAACATAATACATATTCAAAACCTATCGCGCTTACTGAAGGCCAATTTGGAGCATATATAACAAGGACACAGGTAACAGTTGTCAATCACAATCTGTGTTATACTCGCTAACTCTCTACTGATTCTCTTTTTGTTGTCCTAAGCTTCAACTGTATTTGCATATTCCAGAACAAACTATTATGGTAAACTAATAAACTCTGTTTCTTATGTAAGGCATTTACATTTGGAACGTTTCTAAACCTATTTGTAAATCAAGTAGGCTAATTCATCAAGCAAGTGTGTGCGTATGTGCGCTTGCTTATTACATAAAATTGATCACTCTGGTCCTTAAAGTTGATAGGCTAAAATGAATCACTCTGGTCCTTAAAGTTGATAGGCTAAAATGCTTTGATTTGTGGTACTGTTGTATCTCCCACACTGTTTTACAAGCATGTCACTTTGCATTCTATCAATGATTAATCAGAGTATTTCCTCATTCATCAACTATTTTATGTTTTCCTAAAGCTTGGTAATGACTGCTGAGTGCTCTGTCCAATTCAGTCAGGATGTTTTAGATCACATAGCTAAACTAATAAGTTAAAACATGGGGTCTCTCTCAGAAGTCACCAGATGCTGAGAGGCAGTTGACATGCAGTTCATGCTGCCTAGCAACAAGTTAAAGCTATCAAATATAGCAGAGAGGAATAAAGTGTTTATTACTGTCAAATGAATAATGATTTTAACCCTTCTTGCCTTCTTTGTATGATATATTTCAGTTCATCCTTTAAATTATATGGCTTATTTATGTCACCAAAATAGGAGGCAACCAACCAGTGACTTGTCAAATTGCATTCGTAAAAACAACCCATTATATTGCTTCTAGCTTCTCAGAAAACCTGTGAGGCTTTCACTGGCCATGTTTTGAATGACTTTAAGCCTTTGGTCTTATCTATTGAGAGTGTGGGCGGAAGATTGATGTGACACACAGGACATTTAATTTGGCCTTCCCCTCGTTCTAACAGTATTTTTATTCCAAGGAGGATGGGTTTTAAAGATGTCACAGTGTGATATTTACCACCCCCCCCCTCTCTCTCTCTCTCTTGCTCTCTCTCGTATGAACACTTCTTTTTACTCCCTCTGTCTGTCCTCTGCCGTGGAAGTCCTTAAGCTGAAGTGCATATTATTGGCTTGTTCCTGTGAATGCCAGCTCTGTGTAGGCCCAGTCTATCTCTGTGAAAATGGTTTCAGGGTAATGGAGTCTTCTCTGTGCAAGAGGGCTTCTGGAATTCAAGAGCGGATGCAACCTATTGGTGCCCTGCTTTTGAGTGCTCCAACGCTATCTGCTAATGACAAAACATACCCAAAACACTTCCACCTGTTGCACAACTCACAACTGGTCCACAATCCCAGCACCACACACACACACACACACACACACACACACACACACACACACACAGTGATGCAGACAGAAAGACAGACAAACATACTGTACACACACACACACACACACGCACGCACGCACGCACACGCCCATATGAATTTCTGGGTTCCTCTTTGATGCTGTGGTTCAGTCGTTAATGCTCCTGCTTACCTAACCCCCAATTGCTCTGCACTCAGAACAATACCGCATTGCTGCATCTCTCATCCATATATATAATATATGTCTGTGTGTGCATGTATGTGTGTGTCTCATGTGTGTGTGTGTGTGTGTGTGTGTGTGTGTGTGTGTGTGTGTGTGTCTGTATTCTTTTGTAAAACCATTGATGTTTCAGCATTGCAATATTACATCTAGTACTTTCCTCCACCTGCTTGTAAATACACTAGATTTTGTCATCAATGAGGAGTCCAGTGAGGTGTTCATTTTGGAGGTAGGCTGCACCCTCGATTCTAGCATGGAGGAGGCTTTTGAGGCCAAGGTCATTAATTACCAACCACTCCTTAACATCTCAGAGCCAGGCTATAGGTTCAGACTACTTGTTTCCATATTCGGCAGCTAGGACACACACACAGGTTGGTCAAAAGAGGGCTGCAACATCTTAGGATGGCAATGTATTGTGCCGTCTGCTATTATTGGCAGCCATATGGCGGAGACATTGTTACTTATACCCTTAAGAACTGAGTATTATGCTTATTGAGTGATATTGTAAAGACCTGCTGTTGCCACTGGTCCATAAGTTTGTGCATGTATTCTACTTCATCTTTAATATTTGTGTTCCTGCACCATTTTTCTCCATGTGAACATAAAAAAATGGTTAAAATGTGTATGGGGAGGGATGGAAGCTGTTTGTCTCTCTTTCTCTCTCTCTGTGTCTGTGTTTGTGTATTGTATATGTGTGCTTGTGTCTGTTTGCCTGTGGGTAGCCATAAGCGTGGGCCGGCTCTGGCAGAGCCTCTTCTAGTCCGTGTGGAGGGAAGCGAGGGAGAAGGAGTGTGGGAGAGGAGTGGGCGGCCTGGCTCAGCCTCCGACTGCCTGCTGATCGATAGTCCCCATTCCATTAGGCCACTGGGGTAGCGACTGAATGAATCCCATGGAAGACCTGTAAATGCAATAACATGTGACTCTGACACCAGGAGAGCAACGGGTTTCAATTGGGTGTGTGCACAATTGGTTAATATTGCACAATGGCAACAGCACAACCCCCCTCCAACACCACCACACACACACACACACACACACAAAACACACACACACTCTCTCACACACACATTCTCTCTCTCTCTCCCTCTCAAACACACACACACACACACACACACACACACACACACACACACACACACACACACACACACACACTGTGTGCTCTGCAGATGAAAACTAATTGAAAAGTAGCGGGTGGTTGCCTTGCTGAAATTGCGGTAGAGTTGCAGATGTGAGTGGAGAGATAAGTAAAGTGTGGAGGTGAGGAGTGAACGGCACTGTGTGAGAACAGCTAAAGTGGGTCAGTGGAGGTGAGAGGAGGGTAAGCCAGTGGACTTTGAGCGAGAGCTTGAGGAGGAGAGAAGAATACTGGGGTAGATGAACAAAGAGAGAAGGAGAGATGGAAGAAAGAGATGACAGGAGAATGATTGTGTTTGGATTAGCGAATGTATGTGTGTGTGTGTGTGTGCGTGTGTGTGTGTGTGTGTGTGTGAGAGAGAGAGCTAGAGAGAGAAAGTGATTGTGTGTGTGTGTGTGAGAGAGAGAAAGTGATTGTGTGTGTGTGTGTGTGTGAGAGAGAGAGATAGAGAGAGAGAGAAAGTGATTGTGTGTGTGTGTGTGAGAGAGAGAGAGAGAGATAGAGAGAGAGAAAGTGATTGTGTGTGTGTGTGTGTGAGAGAGAGAGAGAGAGAGAAAGTGATTGTGTGTGTGTGTGAGAGAGAGAGAGAGAGAGAGAGAGTGATTGTGTGTGTGTGTGAGAGAGAGAGAGAGAGAGAGGATGGATGGGGCAGTTATGCTGTAAGAGAGAGGCAGAGACAGGAATTAGAAAGTGGAAGAGTGAACGAAAGACAGGAGAAAGAAAGAAAATGAGAATAAAAAAATCCAAGAGGCGGAAGGACAGAAGGCCCCCAGCAAACACACACACACACACACACACACACACCTTGAGGACAGTGTCTGTGCTGGCGCACAGGTTCTGATTCATTTCCTTGCTCCAAGGGGTTGTTTACTTGCTGGCCAAATGGTTTATTTTTTTCTTCTTCCGGGTGTGTATGACAGATGACTTCAAATACACATCACATCCCACCTCTACTCAGCTCTGTGCACTTAATAATAGGAAATGAATTCTAAAAACAGAAAACAAGAGGGCGGCTTTTAGCCTCGTGCTCTTCATTAGGATCTGCAGTATTTTACAGACAGAACAGAAGTCTCAAAAATAACAACGAATAGTCAGCTAACAAATTTAATCGAACTGAATCTTGATTATTTATATAGCAAATAACCCATTTATGTTGGGAGCTTAAGAGCTCCTGAAGCAACATACTGATTGGCTGGCGTTCTTTATAGTTCTGCCCATTTACAAAGTCAGACTGATGCGAGTTTGTCTTGATACTGTCTGGATCAACTCTTAAAAATGTAGCCAACACAGTTATTTTCAGCTGTTCTGACAGATGCTTATGGGTACATCGCAGGGTGTCATGACGCACAAGCGGCTTTTTTCCTCGCACTATGAAACAAAAACACTCCTCATTCACAAACAATCAGATCTGACACCAACACAAAGGCTCATTATAGAAAATGCACAATTAAAATAATTGCCATAATGATTTGCAGGGTAACTACCTGGAGGGAAACAAAAACTCATAACGACGGGGTGACAGCAGGAATGTGTGAGTGTTCCGTCGCAAAGGCCGACGCCGGCTGTCTCCTCTCATGTTTCCACACGCTGCCCACCATGTTTAATGAGCTCCCCACTAAATTAGTAGAGCATCTGTGGAGGAGACATAAATACAATCATACATTTATTATACGGCTCTTCACAATGCTAGTAGAACGCTCCATTGACTTGAATGGGATTTCCCAAAGTTCTAGCGGTAAATAAATTCATGTAATTACCGCTGCAAACATATAATTACCGCTGCCAATGGCAACGGGTTTTGTGCTTCTGATACGTCTTTCATATCACTACGCAAGGACTGGAACTTCATTCAAACGTGAAAGCAGACGGTTTATCAGCTGTGTTCTAAAGAATGTTTGATTCAAGTTCAGCAGCGTGTGTTGTTGCGAACTATTTGTTTCTCAGCCAACGCCACGATGAACGGTAACAAATAGGCTAGGTTATGTAGGCTAAAGTCATATCGTGGGGAGTTTATTATTTCGTTTTGGCAAGTAGCCATATAATAAGCGGGATAATGTATACAACGCCAGTCATTACTGTGAAAATAAGACCCTTCAGGGACTTATTCCGCTGCACATCGGGGTCCGGTTCGCCCTGTCGGGACTTATTTTCCCAGTAATGACCGGCGTTCTATTAGGGGTTTGCACCGACGTCACGTTCTGGCCGGTAACTATGGTAACCCAGCACGCGCGGCCATATTGACACAGTGAATGAAGTACAATGGAGTATTATGCACTTTGGATATCTTACGATTGATTGTCATCAAAATGCGTCTAAGATGCAAAGGCATAAACAGGACTTGGAACAAGAAAAGCGATATTTCGAGAAATTATGGATTATTCAAAATCCATATGAGCCTAAGATGTTCAACCAAAGGCATATATTGGCCCTTCTCCTGGCAGATACCTACACCAGACTCAGTCTGACCACAACCTAAAAAGGCTTGACGATGTTAAGTTTTACTTCAGTGCCTAATGAAATTATGGATGTATTGGCAGCGGCTCTTCACAAGGGTATGGCTGAATGGGATATGGTCATTATTTTTTTGAGGAAAGGCTGTCAAAAAGTCCTAGTTTAGGTCGTGGGGAACTTTTATGAAAGCAGGCGGTTTCAGCTGTGTTTGAATGCAGGTATGGCGGTAACAAATAGGCTAGGGTAATAAAGTCCTATCGTGGGGGTCCAGTTAATGCGGGGGTCCAGCCCTGTCGGGACTTATTTTCCCAATAATGATAATATAATAATACATTATCCCTTACCTAACACATACATAAAACATGAGGTGCCCTCCACAGTGTTACCTCTACCTCCAGAAGTGGTGCATATATAGCCCACTATTTGACGGTGGACAGGGATAGGCATACACCACTCCATTCACCAAAAACCAAATGATGCAGAGGCTCCATTCACTCTCAGTGGCAGTGATAGATAATAGCATCAGTTTACACTCTGTGAGTATGAAGCCATATCAAAATCAAATTTTCACAGTGAAAATGCTTTATTGCTGGTGGGATAGTAACATCAAGTGAGAAAAATATGGAGAGAGAGACATTCTTTTAAGAGAGAAAAAAATCTTTATTCAAAACCTCATTTGGGAAAAAAAGTCTATTTCACCAGTATGTATGGAAGTCTCCTCCACTAATCAAGCCATTATGACGTGTTTCAGGTTGGAAAAAATACACTGAGAGCATAGACATTTTGAAAGCGAGAGTGAGCAGAAGACAGAGCCAGTGAGCAGCCCGATGTGAACGTCATTTCTGTGCTCTCAATCATAATTGTTACAGTTGTGATAACAGTTTTATTCACCACAAGATTATTTTTCACCCCTCAGTTTCTGTATACACACTTCAGACTTATTTTATTTTACTACTATTTTTAACACAAAACTATGCAAAGACTTACCTGTATTGAGATAAAAAAATGTGGTGGTGACCCTTGGAGCAGAAGGCTCACATTGATGACATCACATGGCAGTGATTGGTTAAAGAACTGTTGTTCCAGGAATAATGGTGCATTCAAGGCACTTCGGAATGACAAGAACCGCCCCCGTGGCTATTTTGTTTTTCCCACAGCAAGTGTTCATGTGCTTTGCCGTCGGAATGTGGGACAAACACGGATGCCAGAACAAAGGTTAAAACATACACTCACTAATCCTAAATAAACAACTGTATTTGCTTAAAATATAGTGTAAGATGCTTGTGAAAGAAAGATATGCAGCTTTCAAGTGACAAAAACGGCAAATTTCCAAGTTCACATTAAAACTGTTGGACATGAAAGGCCACATGGACTACAAACGAACTACAATGACGACAAAAGTGATGACGAGCCCCTAACTGGGCAACTCTGTTAGCAAAATCTAGCCCCAGTTTCCGACCTCTGATTCACACATTACGTGACGTGAATGACGCGGAATGATGATGTTTTGCCTCGGAAAAAGGTTTTTCCGAAGCCCATGAACGCTAGGTAACATTAGAATGTTAATCCAGGAACAACTCTTACTTGAAGAAATCATGGTCACCCAGTTAATGACAGCATACAGCCAATGTAATGTTATATTTTCATCATTTCAGCCTTAAAGCACAAAAACAAGTGCACAGACTGAAACATGTACAGCTGAAACATTTGATTTATTTGATTAGCTTGAATAGAGCAGAGTTAGTTGTTTGTGTTATGCTGCATGTAATTGCATAATTATTCTTTTACACGATAATTACATTTACATTATATCAGTGTAAGCACGATGTGATCAGAGTAAAGTAAACTAAAGATTCATGAGTCTCTCACTATCTATCTCTATCTATCTTTCTCTCTCTTTCTCTAAATGGGTGAGTTTAGAGTGGTAGAAAGATGAAGATGGTGCCATTTAGCCATCAACATGCAATTAGGCATGCCTGCCTGCCCGCCTGCCGCCAATCAAATACATTAAAGGTAAATGTCTTTTGCAGCTAATAACACAGCCAACTCGCATCAAAGGTGAGTGCTAATGCCAAAATATGTGTGCGTACTCTAAGTGATTGGCTTTCACTTTCATTTCCTCTGTTGCTGACCCCCTGCTTGGTGGCCGACATTTCCTTAAGAACGTTTGCATCATCACCATATAGACTGCAGTGTTTATCCTCTGAACATTAAAGTATGCGGCAGGTTACCAGCATTTCTTGAATTCGCAGGAGGGCCACAAATTATGCACTTATCAACCTGGTTGTTACCAGGAAGAAGTGAATCAGAAAGCTGAGTTCCTGTTAAACGCTGGACCTGGATTATCCCAGCAGTCGTCTGAAGGTGCTCGTTTGGCTCCTATGTTCTTTAGGGAAACGGCAGTGTATAGCCTGGGTGAACACATTTGTATTTCCTCTGCAGTGCGGTCTTGAAAGGAGCCCACTGACGTCTGTGTCTGAATCACCAAAAGCCCATGTGCATTTTTTGGTAACAACTGCATTTAAAATCATTGTTTACAAGAAAGATATGTTTGCTGCACTTCTGAAACGATTTGGTAATACTTACAAATTTAAGTTTAATTTCACTGCTGGTATGGAAGTCATAAAACGTGGAAAGTTTGGAAATGGCCATCAATGGGCTCCTTTCTAGATGGACCTGTAGAGCAAATATAAATTTGCTAACAGGTTAGTCTGAGATGCAGCTTACACTAATGTTTAACTTAAACTGTCACTGTTGATGACGTTTTAAGTTGATGACATTTTAAGTTGATGTGACACAAGTGGATTAATTAGTTGACAAGATTTTAATAATAGAAGCCGTTATATACTGATACAACGTAGGTGCTAACATCACTGCTGTTAATTGTTGGCAGTGGACATTTAATCATGTTCATGTCATGATATGTTCTTATGGTGTACTTTAGTATAGCTGTAGTGTACACAACTGACATGTCGAGGAACAGGTCTCATTTTCAGTGAAGCACTTCCATACATATGAATGTCTAGACCGTTTAGCCTTTAAGCATTCTGTCCATGACTAGTTGACTTTCCACTGTGCAGACTAGTGGTTATAATAGTCGACTTGTCGACCAGTTCATGAAACCCCTAATGGTTGATTGTATAGTTTTGTGAATGGCAGGCACTGCCTTAGTTTGCATGCATGTTCATACAGGCACCAACTCAAAAGTATAAGCTTGCATACCATTAAACATCAGTATTCTTTGCCGCTAGGCAGCAGCTCCACTAGCCTGTATGTGTCTGGGACTGCCACATGCCTCAGGTAGATAAGCAGTAGACAGGCCCAGTCTTCCTCTCTCTGCCTCATCTCAACCATCAGCACCACTCTCTCCCCTCAACCCACCCTCCTCCTCGTCTCCTCCATTCTCTTCTCATCAAACTTCTCAAACTCTGTTCCTCCGTTCTCGCCTGTCTGTGTGTCGTCAGCCGTTGTCTACCCCCGTCTATTACCATCTCTCTGTTCTGCGTTTGCCTCAGTTGTCTTCATTATCGCCCTCTTTCATTTCCCTGCTCTCATACCGTCAAAGCACCCATAGAGATTCGGGTCTTGGTGTTTATCCTAATTAATCCAGAAAAGGGCACCGCTTGCTTTGTTATCACGTTAACAAGGGGGGTGCCACAGAGCAAAAAGACTGAGGGCCTGGCACTCTGATGCTGCAAGGCATTGTGGGAATCAAATTTAGCACCCCCTCGTCTCATGAGGATTGACATTCAGTCGGGGGTGGGGGGAGTGTGTGTGTGTGTCGGGTGGGTTGTGATGGCCTCTCACCCAGGCGGCTATCAGTTGGGTGTTGCTGTGGTGTTACTTTTTACCCCCAGCTGACCATTTTAGCCCAGACCCTGGAGATCCTAAAGGGGAGGGAGGCTTGGTTTGTTAAAGTGGCGCTATTGTTAGCTTGGTTAGCGCTCTAATGCCATCTCCTCCAGGGTGGCTCTCGCTCTTCTCTGCCGTGTTTTCTGTCTGTCTTGGCGCTGGGATTGGTCTAGGTGGCGAGCGATTCACGGGTCTGTCTGGCGACATGTTTTAGGGCAAGGTAACTTAGGCTGAGGCTGGCTAGCCTGTGGTGGCGGCTGTTTTTCCGAGGAGGGTAGCAAGAGGACAGGGTACCCAGGGATAGCGCCTGCCTCGGGACCTGACAGGACCCCAGCGGATTTGCAGCGTTTGCATGTTTAGGGCAGCCGAGGCCCTGTCACTAGACATCATGTCAGAGCCGAGAGAATGTTCCAGAGAAGAGGAGGAGTATTTTGAAGAGGAGGGGGAAGCAGGGAGATACTTCTATAGATGGTTAGATCTGTTCCCTTTTCTTATCTCATTTTGTTATCCACCCCATTAATGTTTCCATGAGTTCTAGATGCATCCCTCTCTCTCTCTCTCTTTCTCTCTCTCTCTCTCTTGCTCTCTTTCTTTTTCTCTCTCTTAGCCTGGGCGCTTGTCTGTCCATGTGTCTGTTTGCCTCTCTACACAGCTTTCATTAAGTGATATTTTTAATCTTGCTTAACCTCATTCCCACTAACATGCAGTCAGTCTATTTTTGTTGGTCTTCAAAGTCTCTGTTCTCTCTCCTTCTCTTATTCCATATTTCTATTTATCATAAAACCTCAAATAAAATTCAAGTCTCAAATAGACTTCTGTCTCTTTTACACGCCTGGCATGGCTACAGGTTTGGATAAATAAAGGCCGGTCTCAAATAGAGACCTAGTCTGTTTTTTTAGTTTCAGGTTGTATTTAATCCTAAAACCCGCTAGATCATCTGTTTAAGCCAGTTCTATGGTGCAGATTGCGCATGTTAAAGTTCTGATTATACAGTATGCCATTAATAAAGACTGCGGAGGTGAAAGCCAGAGTTCCAAATTGTTTAAACTTATTTCGATATGGACTATGCTATGTCCTACATTGTTCAATTCATCCCATTTTGTTTCATATTTTGTGCATTAGACAAAATATTGTATGTTGTCATGATAAGGATAGGTTGACGATAAGCCTATAATTGTTTTTATGCTGGCAACAAAACAGAAAGGTTCACTAATGTTCTTCTTTTTCCTTAATGCGTTTCTTTCAATATCACCATGGCGACAAAGAGAAAGAAGTAGGCCTAGGCTATAATTTGAAATATAAGCTGACCTTTGTCAAATCTGCCAAACAAAATTCATGAGAAAGTGTAGCCTATGTTTCATTTTGAAAATGCTACTGTATTTGACAGAGGACAGATGAGGTTAGTGACAAAATATGTTATCTTTCAAATTATCTTTCAGTGTGGAAGGCTATGATCTCTTTATAAATTACGTTTGAAATGTGTTTCATCCGCCCTGGCTCTCCAAGATATTTGGATCGTTATCTTTAACACTTAACTAAATTAATTATCAATAATTGAAGCATATCATCGGATAGCCTAGTAATATGAGTAGGCATTTAGTGTGTTTGAAATAATTAATTCAATAATATTTCCCATCTTTGCAGAGGAAAAGTTTTGTGTGAAGGGAATTAAATGTAGGCCTACCACTTGGAATTGTCCGGTTTAAGTCACCTGCTTTAGCCCCTACACCATGATTTTAAGAGTCTTTGAAGATTATAATACTATCTTATCAAAAAGCAAGGCAATACTCGAATTAACATAAATAGCAAGAATGAGCCAAGTA
Organism: Alosa alosa; assembly: GCF_017589495.1. Classification (NCBI taxonomy): domain Eukaryota; kingdom Metazoa; phylum Chordata; class Actinopteri; order Clupeiformes; family Clupeidae; genus Alosa; species Alosa alosa. Next base: position 23,365,023 of record NC_063194.1, read on the forward strand.
GGGGAGTTAGTCTCTTAATCAAAATAAAGCTACAGGATAGATCAATCATTGAGTCACGAGATATCCACTTCGCAATTTTTTGATTAGGCGGTTGTGATTTTTGGTTAGGCGCTCCGGATACCAACTGGAACTACCAAGGAACGACACAAGTGCAACTGCCCAGGGGCAGTAGTTCAAACGACCAAACTTGGTGTCCTTGTTTGCGGTTGAGAGTTCGAACTTACTTTTCTAGGAACACCAAATCCAAGAACGACAGAGCGAACTACCAAGGTTGCGATGCAAGTTAGCGCTTTCTAGAAACGAGCCCCAGAGCAGTTGAACTCAGTGAAAAGGTGTTTATCCAGACGATCGCTCAACCCCTGGACACACATCCTGATGTGATGGGCTGAGAATGTTGTTTGGGTTGTAATGTATGAAAGGAACTGTGTGGAGGTAAGCTGTCTGTCTATGTGTGTCTGTGAGGGGAGTTAGTGTGCATGCTTGTAAAGTAATTACTAGAGGGATAAACAAGGATTTCAGAAAACCTGTTAGTCCATATGTAAATACCTTTATAAGAGCCTTGGTTGGAGTGGAGGTAGTTGCTTAGTCTTTGTAAAGCTGATACTGTTCATTAAACAGACTTGTTCTCACTCACTGGAACAGGCACAGACATTTCACACACACACACACACACACACACACACACACACACACACACACACACACACACACAAACAAACACACACACACACACACATACACACACATAAACACACACACACAGGAATTACAGAAAGAAATGGAAACAGAGAAAGTCATTCTTGCTGCTGGCACTTGGTAACTGTCAAAAATGCCACTGTTTCAAAGTTTCACACTCTAAACAGAGATGCAACACATACACACACACAGACACACTGTTATGCCCCCTGCTAGGGTCAGGGAACTATAACAAAGCTAAATAAAGCAAGGGCAAAATACGGCAGACAACGGTGGATAAATTTGAAAATAATCAGTCATTTATTATAATTAAACTAGAACATAAAGTAATGCAAAAAGCAATATTCTAAACAAATAGCAAGTGAAGGCCAGAAGGCCAAAAACGAAGCCGCCCAATTTCCAGGCCTCTCTCCCAGACTCTCACTCTGAGAGGGACTGGAGACCTGGACGTAGTGTGGGGACGTAGTGTGGGGGCGTAGTGTGGGGACGTAGCGTGGGGGCGTAGTGTGGGCGAGAGCGGAAAGCGGAGAACCAAGCGTAGCGAGGCGAGGCAGCGGTGGCGTTCTGCGAGGAACCAAAAACGCGAGCCGGCCTCCGGAGTGACGTCAACCAACCCCTTTTATAGGGCTGGTCCAGCAATTAAGCCCCCTGCTGGAGTGTCTGAAAAATACAGAGAGACAGCAGGGACACAAAACAGCTAGGGACGTAACACACACACACAAACACACACACACACACACACACACACACACACACACACACACACAAACACAGATACACGCACACACACAGACACAAACGCACACAAACACACATCAAAAGGCTAGCTTGCTCCAGGTTATTTATGTATGTTTGCATTGTACCATGCTGAAACATTACAATTGGCTACGATTCTGTTAGTGAAATGATAATAAAATATCACACATGATTGTACATCTCCATGTGAAGAACCTGCATTTTTGCAGATACAGTACATTATTCATGTTTATTTAAATACAAGAAGGAATCACTGACCCATCCATCCACCCACACACAGGGACAGTGAAGCTCCTTCATTATTGGCTATGATTCAGCCTATTGTGTGTTTGTGTATTGTGTCCTTGGTCATCTAGTGGCATAATGAAGCTTCTTCTCGTTTGTCGCCTTAAACTACAATGACTCCTAGTTTTTTCAGATAACATATGTCCTGTGGCTTTTTTTATGTTTTTGATGCCTTTGAAGTGAGAATCTAGAGCAGACCTGCTCTCCTTTGACTGAGACTAAAAAATGTGTTTCAGGGTTTGGTGTATGGAGGACATGACCTGTGTATCAAAGCTGACACTGTATGATGGGTGTAGAAATGTTATTCAAATTGGCTTCTGCGTTTAAAATGGTGTTTTGTGTGCCTGCACCTGGGCAGCCGTGGCCTACTGGTTAGCACTTTGGACTCGTAACCGGAGGTTGCCGGTTCGAACCCCGACCAGTAGGCACGGGGTAAGGGCCCTTGAGGCAAGGCACCTAACCCCTCACTGCTCCCCGAGCGCCGCTGTTGTTGCAGGCAGCTCACTGCGCTGGGATTAGTGTGTGCTTCACCTCACTGTGTGCTGAGTGTGTTTCACTAATTCACGGATTGGGATAAATCCAGAAAACAGTACCAGCTAGATTTTAATATAAGAGTAATTTCACATGGTTCAATTAATTTTTTTGTGGTGTATAGTATGTTTAAAGTACTAGTGTCCTCTCACAAAGAGAGAACAGAAAGTTATCATTCCTTTCCCTGAGCTGGCTGCCTGCTGATGAATGGAAACATTACATTTGTTTGTAACAATGGTGCAGATATCCCATTGACGTGAAAATCCATGCATGTCTGTGTGTGTGTGTGTGTGTGTGTGTGTGTGCAAAAGTCTGTTCTAGTTCTAGAGATGTGTACATCAGCATATCTGTCAGATGAAATGTGAGAGGATGACAACAGGGCGAAATTTGTGGGTGTTAATAGGCTTGTCTGTTTGTGTCATTTGACAGATCCATTTTCTCTGAACATCTTATCTTTCTCATTTCTCCCCACCACGTCCCTGTCTCTCCAGCCGCTCTCCTTGTCAGCATTATTTGTAGGCCGCTTTCTCTTTGACAAGGAAAAGATTGATAGAACTGCTGGCCAAGTCACAGGTATGTGGAAGGCCACTGGGCAGTCTGAACTTAAAGCAACACCAAAGAGTTGTTTGTACCTTAATATAATGTTTCCAAAATCGTTTCAGTGGTTCATCAACTCGTAACAGGGTGAACGGCACTTCTGCATTCGCTTCGTGGCCCTATATCGGCTATAACCGCACTATGTACAGTAAGTTTGCCAGATCGGGTAGCAGATCTGTAGTTTGATGGAATAAGACATAAGAAACTACACATTTTACTTGCTTCTGATGCAGAAATACATCATACTTTCATTAAATCGTGCAACATACTTTGCCGTGTCTGTGGACATGTTATTTGCAAAGCCGGTGCTAGATAAACAAACAGCATGCGTGTGACAGAGGAAAAGTGCTTTAGTTTTGCTTTAAATGAGCTGGAAAGGTTTGTTTTGCTTGATGCCCAGCCTACAAATCATGAGCGGTGCAGACAGGCTTTGTTTGGCCGTCATTGCAACTGCTATTGTTGTGCTATATCCGCTGAAAGCATCTCAGACGGACCTCAGTTGTAATTCTTTCATCGTATGCACAGCTGTGCCTTCATTTAACCTGACAGCCATTTTGGATAGGGGCCATGGCAGATGAAACAAGCCCTCATGGACTTCTTCTGAATGTTAGGAACCAGCTCTGCCGTAGCGCAGTTGGGTTCAGTTGAACCTACATAGGCTGTGAGAGGGGGTTGCACTTATCTGTGGTCAGTGTTGTGGCCAGTGGGCCAGTCCACATGATCTCCAAATGCTTGGAGAAGTGATCCCTCTGATCTGGGGTGCAGTTGCTGTCTGCAGAGTGTGGAAAAGATCTAACAACATCAGAGGTATAAGTATAAGTATAAGTATATATACTTTTTTGATCCCGTGAGGGAAATTTGGTCTCTGCATTTAACCCAATCAGTGAATTAGTGAAACACAAACAGCACACAGGGAACCCACAGTGAGGTGAAGCACACACTAATCCCGGCGCAGTGAGCTGCCTGCTACAACGGCGGCGCTCGAGGAGCAGTGAGGGGTTAGGTGCCTTGCTCAAGGGCACTTCAGTCGTGGCCCACTGGTCGGGGCTCGAACCGGCAACCCTCCGGTTACAAGTCCAGAGTGCTAACCAGTGGGCCACGGCAGGCAGAGACTTCAACAAATTGAGGATGAAGTTGGGGTACAACTGGGGGAAATATATGATGTATTATGAAATATGCACTGAGGGCTATACTGTATGTGCTTGTTAGTTTGAATGCTAGTTTGAGTGATAGTGAGAGTGTATTATATGGATTTATATGTGAGGCAGAGTTTCCGCTAGAAAAAAAAATGGTGCCGGCAAAGTGACCGGCAGAGGTTTCGTTTTCCGGACATTTTGATGATATGCCGGTCAAATATCCTATTATCGCTTCTTAATTAGTCAAATTGAGGAAAACTGGAGACAGGCTATGTATCTTAAAGAATGAAATAATCAGGCTGTATAGAATGCAACATGTTCATTAGCCTAACCTAAACATGCCTAACAAGATCTAGCCAGTATATTTTCATGGACAGCAAGAGTCTGCTTCGTTCGTTGTTTTAAAAAGGCTACGTTGTTTGTTGCTGCTACCCACGTTATCTCCAGTGGTGACTGAGCGCTCACACCACTACCCCCTAATACTATGCCTCTTTATTTGATAACAATAAATTAAGAAATGTTTCCTATTCTGGGAAATGTTTAGTTTCTTTTTCTTTCGGCCGCGGTTCAATGATACCGTTTAATTGTGCCAGAAATTATCCGCGGACCGGTAATCTCCTCATCGAGGAGGCCCTAACCCTGCCGATCATAGACAGAGAATGCATAGGCCTACTGTATGCTTTGGGTAAAGAACACTTTGCATGTCCAGTGTACACGGAGAATGACAGTGTCTTGGAGCGGCCGCACCCCCCGCAACTCCAATTCCAATGTCACTGATTCCGACATACGCCCGACACTTCTGCTTTTTATCTGGTGGTGGTGGAGTTGACCGGACATCTGAGGCTTCAGACGTTACCAATTTATCATCATCCATCGCGTCTGGCCTCTGAAAAAACGTTTAAGGCTAGTCTGCCTGGGCCTGGCCATGTTTGAACTGCCTCACTCATTTGTTCGTTGTTTAACATGGACGTTTTAAGCGTGCGCTTCCTATTTGAAATGCAGCATAGGCTATGTGTGTTGTTTAATAGCTTACTTTTCAAACGGTAGAGCCTGTTCATTTAAAAACATAGCCAGAGGACGTATAATATAGGCTTACATATTAAGGCTTATTCTCAAATTCAGAATTCGTTAGGGGACGGGATTATTAGCCAATTGCAATCGGACAAGTTGACCGGAGAGATTTAATTTTGTCGGACATTTCATTTTCCGGCCAATGTCCGGTAATTACCGGGCAACGGAAACCCTGATGTGTGCGTGTGTGTATATGTGTGTGTGTTTCTGTCTGTCTACCCATGCGCATGCGTTTGTGTTTGTTCTCATACATTAAAGATCTGAGCAGGTGCTGTCATGTTACTCAGCCATTGCGTCTGTTTTCTCCTCTTTGTTGCTTCTGTTGTTGTGGTTGTTGTTGTTGTTTTGCACAAAGCCTCCATGACAGCATTGGCTTCGACAGCAAAGGTCAGACTATACAACAATGTGGCAAGTCAGCAAGGATACACATAAAATAACCCTAAAGCTCTGTCTGCTAGCCGCATCCACACCGCATGGAGTAGTGTGAGGCATGCAAAGTAAGCTGCTGGGAGTTCCATCTGATGTCACATGGGCATCAAGCAGGGGTTTAGTGGTAAAATAAGAGGTGGGTTAACTATGAATTCTGTGATCAAATGTTAAAAGTTGCAATTGGTGAATAAACTCTTTTGAGAGGTGGATAAACTCTAATAAGAGGTGGATAAACTCTAATAAGAGGTGGATAAACTCTATTTCTGAAATTCCAGAGGTGGGTAAACTGCGTTTACTTGCGTTTAGCCTCCACTACATCCCTGGCGTCAAGAGAGAGGGGAAGACATCCAAATGACAGGGGAGCAAAGAGGCCGAGGAATGTTCACGTGTGCGGGAGGACAAAGAGCAGAGAAATGGACTAAGACCACGGTGCAGTGTAAGGAGCAACACAAGATCGATAACAGAGCTTGAGGAATGGACCCTTTCAAGAGAGTTGCATTATCAGCATCATAGTTGGCCCCACAAGACTTCCTTTTTAACATTCCATATGTTATCTTAATGCAGAGGAAGTAGATTGGGGCCCAAATAGAACGTTCAAGCATTGTTTTTGTTTACCTTGTTGAAAGGGTCTATAAAAGAGGGCCCCTACAGCAGAAGATCTGTGGCAGCCTGCACCCTGTGCGACCTCTCATACCGCTGTGGTCCTGTACAAGGCTTTTGCACTGGTCTACAAATTGCATGTGATACAGCAGTAGGTGGAGAGAGATGTATGTGGTGATGTGGTAATCGGCAATGTGTGTTTTGACCAGGGTTGGCAATGGGAAAATCTTTCTTCACTACCATTAACGACTAACACATTTTCTATCATGAAATGTGAACGATCAATGGTTCAAGGATAAAAGTGCAGCTCTTACTTTCTGCTGCTCCTGGGCTGTGTAAAGGGACATTGTCGTTTCAGCTCCTGCTTTTGTGAAGCTAAGAGCACATAACAATGTACTCGTTAAGGAGCCCTCAGGGACCGAGCCGATAGGACGGTGACAAAGAGGACTGATCAAAGCCTCTAATATCAGCACTTGTCTCGCACACTCACACAGTCCCTGTGCTGCTGGGTATCAACAGGAAGCTGTAGAGTCTGTGTGCTGCAGGGTTCCATCGTAAAGTCATCCTTTGTTATCAGGTACTGTCAAATTAAGACAAGCCTATACACTTAATTGCAAGGCACCTTGCTTACGCAAGCACATACGCACACAGATACGCACACACACACACACACACAGACATTGTAAGGTTGGCCTTTTGATATCAGATAGAGCTCAAAGAGTAAGGATGAACGGTGAACTGTTTAGCGATCTAACATCATCCATTAGCTTGCATTAGAGTGTCATCTTCTCCCATCTCTTGTATGCTTTATACACAAACCACAGTCATAGCCATTATGAGGGCAATTCCATGCAAAACTGTCACGTCCATAACGCCAACTAAATACCATGCCATTGTGTTGGCGTTATGGACGTGACAGTTTTGCGTGGAATTGCCCATGAACAATCACATTAGTAACTTTGCTGAAGACTCTGCTGTTTTCAGCCTTCTCAGTGAAGACGAATATGATCACAGCCCATTTGTTAACAATTCTACCTCTTTGGTGTGGCAATGCTTATACTGTAGATTGAAATGTCTCTAAAACAATAGATGTGTGTAGATGCCTTCCCGCAGCTCCACAGAGGAGTGTATTACAGGTCAGGCTGTGGGCATGATAACCAGTTGTAAATATCTGGGCACCGTGATGACAGCTTGAAATGTTATTAAATACTTAAATCTTGTATATTTAACTTCCCTATGCATACCTCTCTATCAGAGAGAAGAATACCCTTTGCCCTTGTTTGTATTGGTTAAGGTGGCTCATACGATTGCACTTGGTTCAGAGTGTTGTTACCATCTGGCCCTGAACTGAAGTGCCCCTATCAGGGGCGCTGCTAGAAAATTTGTTATAAGGCCACGTTGTAGTAATGTTTATTTAAATTGCTGTGCATTCTTTACCATATTGTATGCTGTTATGTTTTATGGTTGCTTCAGCACAAATTGGCCAGTTTAGAGGATATGTTTTAACATTATGAATGGGGTCAAACTGTCAATGACTTTTCCATTTTCTTACATTGCTTTAATTCATTAGAAGGATAATACAGAAACAAATAAAATAGACTGAAATCAGAGGGCTACATTCAGTCCAATGGAAAAATCTAATTGAACAGGCCAGAGTGAATCCGATGGCCACGTTTCAGCACACCTTGGAAACACACACACACACAGCTCTGAAACAAGACTAACCTGTCTTTATGATCTTTGCAAGGGAAGCATTAAAGGGCACATCATGACCTGTACTCCTCTACAGGCTGTACTTGATAAGAACAGGCCTTCATTTGATGTATTTCCATAATGAAATCAGAAGCTCCGAGTGAAAGGGCAAGTTTAATGCCTCACCTACCTAGAGAGTGCAGTTGGATTTTGTCTTCACACTGCCTGCTCAGCAGGGCTTACACATTTGTGTTGGAACAAGGGATTTACAGACATATCATCCGGGTGTGTGGCACGTTTGACTGGGGACTGCGTTCCGCTAAGCCAAGCAGCAAGTCCGACCTCATCCCCTGTCGAAAACTGCCTCTGAAAAAGAGTTTAGTTGTTCCACTCCCACATGGCATGCATGCGAGAATTGATCCCAATGTCCATGCTTGTTCTGAGCTTGTTCCACAGGACTGGAGAGGTGAGGAGTGGACTACCCTGCCTCTAAAGAACCTCCTGAAATGCATTCTTCACAGTCTTCCTGTACAATAATGTCCACCTTTTTTGTCTCATTCCCTTGTCTGGACTCTCTCTCTCTCTCTCTCTCTCTCTCTGTGTCTCGCTGTCTTTTAGTTATGTCCTTCCCCTTTCATCCCTCTTGATTTCCCTACAGTTGTTCATTTAACTTTATTGGTAAGTGTTTATCGAGGGCACATGGATTTTTATTTGATCTTGTTCTCATTACCTGCTGAGCTAATACGTAATACTGCCGACTTATCTCATATATATACAAAAAAAAAACGAATCAATAAAGGCAAGACACTTTATTTTTCACAGTAGGTTCTCATGGAAGGGGTGACAGTGAGTGACATGAAATCCTACTACTTACACTATTTAGACTTCACATTTACCATTTACTGTTGTTGATAGCATCTTTCTGTATCAGTTGGGCTTCTAAGTCATTCTCATTATGTGTGATGATAACCAAGAATGCTAAAATATATTATTAAGTGTAACAGTACAATGAGAAAACCATACTTTTGTCAAGTGTCATTAGCCTAATCATACTTTCTGCTTTCCTAACAGCTTCACTCATATCGCCCTTCGGTGTATTGTAAAGCACTGATGAAACGCATGGGTAAAAATCCCTAGTTGCCAACTATACTTTCATTAGTTCAAGTTCTGAATTTGCCCTAAGTATGTCAGCAGGGTTGGTTTTTGAATGGGGGATTTGGTAGAGTGTTTTATTTTGGCGCTAGTTGCAGCTATCTCTCAGCTGAAACCCATATCCCCTGCCTGTGCTCCACGGCCATTAGAAATTAGCCTTTGGCAGCTGGATCCCAAGTTTCTCTTTGAAATCGAGACCAGGCCCTACTGGGAATCTGCCACTAAGCCGGCGAGACTAAAGCCGCTCCCTTCAAGGGTCAACAAGCAGCACTATCGCAGCTGCTGACGCTAACTTGGCCGCCGGCACCAAATGACCGTTCTTAACTGCTATTGGTTCCTTATAGGCACAGTGTGAATCGTGGGCTAATGAAAAAAGTATTGATTTGGGCTCTGACAGAGGTATTAGGCCTTGTCAATCTCTCTGTGTGTGCCTGTATATGCTGCTTGTTATCACATGTGTGTGTTAGTGTGTGTGTGTGTGTTAGTGTGTGTGTGTGTGTGTGTGTTAGTGTGTGTGTGTGTGTGTGTCTTTGTGGGCATCCATCTTGGTATTTCAAGCATATCTTTTTTGAAAAATGAGAGGTTACTTATAAAGAAATATTTGTTTTTCTTACCTTAGCAGTAGAGCAGGGCTGAGTCTAATCCATTTAGTCTTTAACTGAGAACTTGGACCATTCAGGCTCACTAGCATTCTGTGATGTCAGCATTAAGTACGCTATCAAGTTCCCAGTGCGTTGCCTCTCGAGGACTGGCAAAGGTTACAGTGATAGTTCAGTAAGTAATATGTCTTTATAAGGGCACAATTTATCACATTGTGTATCAGCATTTATAGTTTCAAAATTATGTTATCTTGTAGCTACTATTGACCAGTAATTTATCAAGGCAACTGCATATAAAAGTGCCATGCATGTAATCACTGTTTGTGAATGTGTGTACATAAATATTTTGAAAACATCTGTCAATTAGCCCCTGTTGGCATTTTATACACAGAAACACTAAACACCCTCAGGTCCCGATTTGTCACTTGCTGCTCCATGTTTGGAACCATAAAGATATACAACGCAGGGCAGGCCCATCATCGGTCAGCGTCCTTGCATGCCCTGCTTTCAGTGTCTTTGATCAATTGCCTGAGGAAGAGGTTGGGCACATTCTTCCCCGTGTCAGGCCAGTCGGTCATGCGACCAGAGCCTATAGGCACCTGCGGGAGGCTTGTATTCATTAATCAGAGCGATCAGATGGTAGCAATCACATCCTTGAGCTATTAGAGTAGGCCCTGAGTTTTTAATTACAGGCTAGAGAGGTCTGAGAGCTAATGGAATTGTACTACATCTCTCTCACACTCTTTCTCTTTGTCTCTCTCTCTTTCTCTCTCTCTCTCTCTCTTTTCACTGCACATTAAACAGATTGTCTTCGTATCTCTGCTCTTCTTTCACTTTCTCAGTCACTCTTGTTCAGTATTTCATTGAACACACACACACACAGTCACACACACAGTCATTCTTGTTCAGTATTTCACACACACACACACACACACACACACACACACACACACACACACACACACACACAGAGAGAGAAACAGTACGGAATTTAAACACCCTGTCCGGCGTCCGGTGCAGCCTCAAGCCGGACGCTCATTTGTCCTCCTTTTTGGAGTTGCACTGCATGGGCTTCTAGAATCTTTGTTCAGATGCAGCATCATAGCGTTTCTCATACTATGGACGCGGAGACTGCTGGTAAAATTATGCCCGGTGCTTCTGTCACTCGTCTGATAATTTGCTGCGCAATTAATGAAGCAACCACGGACCGACAGAAAAACAAAACAAACGTTTTCGCAATCAGGAGGAAATACATGTTAAGTTGATCTGTTTACATCTCTCCAGCGTGTGTTGCTGGCCTACGTAACAGGGAAGTGAATACCCTGATCTGTCTGTAGCTTTCTGAGCCTTTCCCAGTCAGAGTACTTAGCAAAAGCTGTGAAATATAACCGCATATTCTGCTTTTTTAATGTCGGCGACTATAGTTATATATATAAAAAAACCGCGTATTTAAATGTGTTCATTATACGTGCGTGCTTGAGGTGAAACCAGCAGTTTTTCAGCAGAAATATGCGAGGACCCATCTCTAAACTAATGGGTGATTTCACTCTTCCCATACATTTTTTAAAACAAGTCAATTGGTTTTACAATGTTTCAGTCAAGCTTTGGTTGGTTTAGATACAACTGAACGTATGCAAAATGTAAAGTAGCCTAATAGATTAACTTTGATTTGCTGTGCTGCATACTGGACAATAGATGCACAAAGAAAATTATATGAAGTAGGCCTATTAAAATATTTAAAAAGTCTACGTTTGAACAAATATTGAAGGGAATCCAGTTCAGTACACATGTCTTTGGCAAGTAGCCTATAAGCTACTACAGACACAGGTGAAGAACAGTCAGCCTCAGCCAGTAGCCTACTAGCACAACCAGATATGTACAGCCAGCTTCAAAACCAAGGAGCCCAGGCCCCTAAAAAAGCATTAAGCTGATACACACACAAAATATATTTGGTAACTTATGTAGACATCCAAAATGGGGTGGGTGATTGTATTGGGAGCACTAGGGTGTCAGGTGGGACTGTAAAAAAATGGTTACATTTTGGCCCACAGGATTTTGCTTAGGACCCCATGGAGGTCTAAACTGACACTGGTTGTAGCAAAGCTCCACTTTAACCTGGAAAGGCTGACCCTAGAGGTGTTGTCTCCTGAGCTGCTGCAGAGGCTGAAAGTGGAGTTTGCTGAGGCTAAGTTGAAGAACAGGATACTGAGGACAGGCAATTAAATTGATTAGAAATACAGGTGGACTGCTGCACACACATAGACTGAATCACTGCATACATACTGAAATGTGTATTTTTGGCATTAATTTATTTTTTTTAAGTATATTTTTGGGGGCTTTTTATGCCTTTAATTGACAGGATAGTGGAGAATGACTGGAAGTGAGTGGGAGAGAGAGTCGGGGTGGGATCTGGAACGGACCACGGGGCGGGAATCGAACCCAGGTCGCCGGCGTACGGTGCAGGTGCCCCAGCCAGTTGCGCTACGGAAATGTTAGGCCTATGCTTTGTGGCACTTAGCAAGGCAGGTTCATCTGGTCAGTTTTTGAAAAAGACACCCCAATGTATTGAATAAATACAAATACTGTGAACAAACACCTTTCCAGGCTTATAGGAATATTTTTCCTCTTCTGTTACACATACATCATGATATATCGTAGATCAAATTGTCTTGCAATGAATAGTTGCAATGAAGAGTAGGCCCCTATTTCAGAATCACTGTATCATACCATCATTATCATGGGCCAAATTGTATTGTAGTTTGGAGTAGTCCTATGTACTGTAGGCCTAATTATTTTTGCCTCACTAAATGCTGCAAAGTGTCCTCCTTTTTGGTGATATGGAAATGGCCACCCTAACACACACACACACACACACACAGTCACTATTGTTCAGTATTTCATTGAACACACACACACACACACACACACACACACACACACACACAAAGAGAGAGGCATACGCACACTCACTGTGACTCACGCAAGCATCTCATAAGTTGACTAAGTTCATTCAGACATGTCCTACCATAATGGTCTAACTTCTGTCACACGCCTTAGGGTAAGTGACACCCACCTGGTTCCCATTGCACACACGCCTTCTGTTCATCTCCACACAAATCCATTTTTAAAAGTTTGATAGCAGCTCCTGGTGCGCTTGATGAAAGGAGAACTATGGTGGCATGTGGTGGATGATGTGGCTTACTGGCTTGGCTAGATCTTCTTGATGTAGCTGAGTGGGCATTGACTTTGGCCACAGTCCTGGGGATCACAGGAGTACATCTTTGAGGCTGCATGGGTAGAGTGGAGACCAGAGGGACGAAGGCAGAAACTGCACCGGCCAAGAGGTGAATGAAAGGACTTTTTGACTTTTTTTCATTCAGTACCTTAGACCAGTCTGTCATTCCCTCTCTCTCTCACTAAGCGCTTTGTTTCTTGGTGTTTTGTGCCCCCAACGTTGTCTTCAAGGCAGCGCTGCCTGGAAGGCACTAGGGTTAGCCATGGGTTAAGGTTAGGGTTAGGTTTAGGATTAGGTGCCTTTAAGTCAGCGGTGGCAGCGCTGCCTGGAAGACGGCGTTGGGGGCATAAAACACCATTGAGCATGAGCTTTATTGTGTATCTTACTGCCATGCTTTGAAAAGGACTTTAAACATGGGACAGATTGGCTGTGTTTTCCCCTTACTGTCCCTTCACTCTGCAGTGCTCTTTACAGCCATTAATCTTCTCCCCCTGCTTTGCTGGGAAGCTACGATCGAATTTTGTGACTTAGGGGCCGTTTATACGAGAACGATTGCGAAGGAAGACGACAAAATATTGTATCATAAGTGCCTTTCGTTTACACGGCGACCCCGCCATCAGGGCTTGAAGACGCACAAATCTGAAGACTCCTTCCAGAGTGTAGAGTTTTGAAGAGCGACCGGGTTCGCGTCTCCGCCTAAACGGCTAAACCAAAGATCCTTGATTACCTCTCTGGCTAAACTGTCAAATTAGAATGTCTGCTGGCGTGGCGTGCGGGGTTCTATCACACCACCACCCAGCGGTCTGGAATGCATATCCAATTGAATATCACATACTCTTGCGTCTTCATATAAACAAAGATTTCCCCCTGAGAATGCTCGTCTAAACACGAATAAAAAAATGAAGACGAGACGCCACTTCTGCGTCTTCTCTTTTCATCGTCACCGTATAAACGTAGCCTTACACATAGAGTCAATATTAAATAGTGATCTACTATGGATTTACTTTTTTTGGGAGGATATGCGGAGGGATCCACCAATGTTGGGGGCCTCACAGTGATTAAGGAAAAGCACTGTGAACAGAAAGGACATATTGAAATGGATTAAGCAAGTGGGTGTGAGAGAAAGAGAGAGACAGGAGCAGAAGTAAATGAGTCTAATTAAATCCAACAGCTAGCGAAGGTGTGAGGAGGTTCTCATGAAAGAGCTTTCATCAGCCCACGAAAGAGGTGAAATCTGTTACAAATACAACAGAGCCATCGCCCTAAGAGAAGCGCGCTGTGAACATAAAAGAGAGGGGTGGGGAAGAGATGAGGACTGAGGAGAATTGCAATTCAACCCTTTTTGGCATATTCTTGTTAACTTGCCATTTTGATGGTGTTTTTGTAATCACATATGTATGCTCTCAAAGTAAAGCAGGCACAGGGAAGTAGATGCAGGAAAAAACAATGTGTATTGTGACATAGAAATATATTGGGGCATGTAAACTGACATAACTGCAAATAGATAACTGCATTCACAATTGATCAATTTTAATTAGATTTAATGGCTCTGACCTGAAATAATGAAAGCAATATTAATATGAAAATTACAGCAATTCAATGTTTCAACGGCATATTTGAAGAGATAAGATACTTCTACCAACGCTGACATCTCTGGTTGGCTTGATAAACAGCAAGAATCAATGATAACTACCAGTCACCCTTTCTCTCATACAGTGTTGACAGGCCATAAGATAAGTAAAGGATATATCAGTTAAGTATGGATGCAGTATGGGCTATTTGTCACAGCAAAACCTTCAGTCTCAGTAGGCTAATTACTGAAAAGTTATGGCCTCAAATAAACCTCTTGTTATTTAGTTAAAATGGAATAAACAAAAAGTCTCTCAGAGTCTCAAAATAAACCAAAAGAGTTTAAGTTATAAATAGAATACATTTTGGTAATAGGCCTAATAACTCAGAAAATAATGAGGGAAGGCTGGTTTAGTGAGAAGTTAATCTAAATATAATTATGTTAAGACATTATATAAAACACTCTCACCTCTCTTAACCTGTGAAGAAAGAAAAATGGCTTCTTTATAAATTCTGAGTGTGCTGTGTTCTGAGTTCTCCTGTTTATTTATTAAAAAGTCACTCTTCTCCTTAGAGGGCCTGGGTCACCCTGCAGTATTATGTGTGTGTAGAGGGGTGTGTGTGTGGGCGGGTGTGTGTGTGGGCCTGGGTCACCCTGCAGTATTATGTGTGTGTAGAGGGGTGTGTGTGTGGGCGGGTGTGTGTGTGGGCCTGGGTCACCCTGCAGTATTATGTGTGTGTAGAGGGGTGTGTGTGTGGGCGGGTTGGGGGGTAGGGGGGCTAGCAATCAACTAAATGTCACAGAGGAGGAATCCAAAATGTCTGAACAGGCTCTCTCTCACCTATATTAAGCCATTCTCTGATTTCAATATTCTCAAATGATACGCCCTCCTTCTTGTGTCTGACAGACACAGACACCGAAAAATAAATTAATTTCCATCTGCCAGTCATTTTTCCGGTTTTCCTTTTTCACTGATAAAATCAGGGGAAGCCAAATCCTGGCTTTCTTGACTCCTCGTCAAGCTGTGCCGGACAGAAGGGCTTGTTGAGAAGACAGGAAAATGATACCACTCGACAGACGGAGGGATGAGTCGACAGAGGAGAGGAGCCATTACTTTTGTCTGCAAAAGAAAAAAAGGCAGAAGGAAGGGGATGCAGGAGAAAGAAAGAAGGACAGAAATCCATATGAAGAGTTCAAATGCAAAAGCCTCTAAATCCGTCTGACCACTTTTCTTTTAAATGAGCATTTAAATTCAGTCTCCTATAGGTTTTTGCCTATAAATCGATATTTCAGACCAGGAAAGGAGTGGTATTTAGTGGGTTTAGAAGTTAAATTATTTGATTAGCGTATACTATGTGTGGAGAGCATCCCCTCACCATCTTTATCTCATTTTTGACATAGGTGGCATTTAGAGGCTTTTGCATCTGAACCCTTCATATCTAGTCCTACATGGTAGAGGACTCTCTCTGCTGCATGGTTGTGAGGTCTGGGGGTGGTGTTGGTGGTAGTAGGGTCTCAGCAATTCCTCTTCAACCCAGTTTGTAGAATCATTCACTTTCTGTAGATCCCTGTTGTAAAATATAAACAACAGACCCAGCCCAGTAGACTCAAGTACTGAGAAGTACTGCAAACCATGTTAGGAAACCTATGGTTACAATGTTACAGGGAAGCTACACCAGGAGCGTAACTGAAGCGTTCAGTTCGCAACGCGTAAAATCCATTTTAGATGAATGGTCTATTTTTTTCGAACGTACGCGCCGCTATCACATCTGGTGTAGCTACTTCCATTGATTATAGTGGCAGCTAATTGTTGCAGTATGGAGCTAAATTTGTCTCAATAATATTTTTATATGCGCAGAGGGGGATCCACAAATATTTCTTGATTTGCATGTGTGTTTTGATATCTACAAATAAAAAAATAATATTTGTAACTTGTAAATTGGTTTTCACAATTGTAGATGTGTATTTGTAAATGAAATGGCATTTGTAAAACTGAAAATTGCCTTTGTGAAATCTAATTTTGCATTTGTGGATCACCAGCACACACAGTTTTCATTTTCGCATTTGTGGATCACGTATTTTTGAGACAAACTTTGCGCAGAGAAGCCACCCAGATCCACAAGTAGCCTGCTGACACTTTCTAATCCAGTAGATGGCAGTGTTGTTCTATGGGACTCATAACCAAAGATTCTTTGCTCATAACACACAGAGCTAGCGAACCTAGTTCTTAAATCTAACAAGTTATGCCTTTTACAACAAGCTTTTTTTTTTAACTGCAAGAACTGACAGTGTGAAAGGTTGCTAGGTAACTATAAACAAACTCAAAGATCGTAATTCTTGATTTCGCTTGCAAACTGACGGTTTTATGTGTTTACTAAACAAAGATTATGGAAATTAAACACCACTTTTCCATCAAAAGCTTGTTGTAAAGGCATAACTTGTTAGATTTAAGAACTAGGTTCGCTAGCTCTGTGTTATG
>NC_063194.1:23386850-23421850 GCF_017589495.1 Alosa alosa
CAAAGAAAGGGGGCGAAGTAAACAAAACACACAAAGGCAGAATGGCAACATCTTGTGGGCAGGTAAATACATGGCAGGCACAAAAGTCTGTAGGACTTCACAGTACCCCGCCTAAGATCGTCTCCTGGCAGATTCCAGGGCAGGCACAAAAAAGTCTGGGGTGCAGACAATGAAAGTCCCCTCACCAAAGCTGTCAGCACGCGTCCCTGGACGGCACTCCAGGACAGCTCCTCCGACCGTACCCCTCCCAGTCTACTGAGGTATTGAAGACCCCCTGACCTGGGCGGGAATCAAGGACCGGGTTGACAGTGTAGGTGGTCTGGCCGCCGATGAGCCGGGGAGGAGGCGGCGGCCTGGGGGCAGGAAGCAGCGGCGAAGTGACCACCGGACAGAGCTGGAGACGTGGAAGGTCGGGTGGACCTTCATGGAGCGGGAAGGAGGAGGGGTGTAGGCCACAGGATTGACCCGGCCGAACCACCTTGAAAGGGCCGATGAAGCGGGGTGCAAGCTTGCGATTCTCCACCCTCAGCAGAAGGTCTCGAGCGGAGAACCAGACCCTTTGTCCAGGCCTGAAGGTGACCAACCTCCGGTGCCGATTGGACTGCTGCTGGTATTGCTGGGAAGCTTTCAGTAGAGCCCATCTGGCCATTCTCCAGGTGCGCCGGCATCGCCGCACAAACTGCTGGGCTGACGGGACCCCTGCATCCACCTCCTGCTCGGGAAACAAAGATGGTTGGTAGCCGAATTGACATTCAAAAGGTGACATACCAATGGCAGAGCACTTCAAGGTGTTGTGAGCATATTCTGCCCAAGGAAGCTGGGAATACCAGGAGGATGGATTGGCAGATACTACACATCTCAGGGTTGCTTCCAGGTTCTGGTTCAGCCTTTCGGTCTGCCCATTAGATTGGGGGTGGAAGCCAGAGGACAGGCTCACAGTAGCACCCAGGAGTTTGCAGAAGGCTCGCCAGAAGCAGGAGGTAAACTGGGGTCCGCGATCAGAGACAACATCCTGGGGGAGACCAAAAACTCGAAAAACATGGTCACACACAAGTCTAGCAGTTTCACTGGCAGAAGGCAATTTTGGCAAGGGCAAGAAACGACATGCTTTAGAAAATCTATCAATTATGACCAAAATAGTGGTGTTACCTTCTGAGGCTGGTAGGCCAGTGATGAAGTCTAGAGAGATGTGTGACCAAGGTCTACGAGGAATGCACAGTGGGTGAAGACCCTGGGGTCTGACGTGGATCCTTTCCCTGGACACAGTTTGGGCAACTGGCCACATAGGTCATCACCTTTTTTTCATATTTGGCCACCAGAAGTTTACGTTGAATGAACTCAAGTGTCCTAGAGGATCCAGGATGGGCGGTGAGACGGAGGCATGGCCCCATTGAAGGACTTGTCCACGTGCAGCGAGAGGAACAAACAGGAGGCCTGCTGTGAGGGCCAGGATCGTTGTTTAAGGCTTGCTGGACAACACAGAGGTGATTTCCCAGCGGACTGGTGCAACAAGTTGGGATCTTGGAATGATTGTCTCCGGGGGGCTGTCTTGGTTGGCTGGCTGGAATTGGCGAGACAGTGCATCAGGTTTGATGTTCTTGGAACCTGGCGGTAGGAGATTGTGAAACTGAAGCTGGTTGAAAAGAGGGCCCATCGTGCCTGCGGGGGTTTAACCGTTTAGCCTGTTGGATATATTCCAAGTTCTTATGGTCGGTCCAGACAACAAAGGGTGATGAGCCCCTCGAGCCAGCCGCCCTCCTCCAAAGCCAGTTTAACAGCAAGGAGTTCCCGGTTGCCGATGTCATAATTCTCTTCAGATGAAGACAACTTCCTCGAGAAGAATGCACAAGGGTGCACTTTGCCATCAGGGGACCTCTGGGACAGGACCGCCCAACTCCAACATTAGAGGCATCGACTTCAACATTGAAGGCTCGAGTGGGATCTGGCTGACAGAGGATAGGGGCTGAAGTGAAGCTGCTTGAGGTCTTCAAAAGCCTTGTTGGCTTCAGGGCACCATGAGAAGGGGGAATTGTCTTTTCGAGTGGCTGCAGAGATGGGGGCAGCGATTGAACTGAAATTGCGGATGAATCTCCTATAGAAATTGGCAAACCCCAGGAATCTCTGTGTCTCTTTGATGGAACTGGTACTGACCAATCCCTGACAGCTTCCACCTTCTTAGGATCCATCATGATTCTGCCCTCGAAATGATGTAGCCAAGGAAGGAGACCTTAGGGACATGGAACTCACACTTTCGGCCTTAGCTTAAAAAGGTGATTGTTGAGGAGTTGATTGAGAACTGATTGGACATGTTGGATGTGCTCCGGAAGGCTCTTGGAAAAGATCAAAATGTCGTCTAAATAAACGAAGACGAATTTGTCCAGCATGTCACGAAGGACATCATTGATGAGAGCTTGGAATACAGCCGGGGCGTTTGTGAGACCAAACGGCATGACCTGATACTCGTAGTGGCCATTAGGGGTGTTGAAAGCAGTTTTCCATTCGTCTCCTTCACGGACACGGACAAGATGGTATGCATTACGGAGATCCAGTTTGGTGAATATTGTTGCATCCTGCAAAAGTTCGTAGGCTGAAGACATGAGGGGGAGAGGGTAATGATTTCGCACAGTGATCTTGTTGAGGCCCCTGTAGTCAATACATGGCCTCAGACCTCCATCCTTCTTGCCCACGAAGAAGAAACCTGCCCCAGCCGATGAAGAGGGTCGGATAAAGCCTGTGGACAGCGCCTCTTTGATGTACTCCTCCATGGCCATGCATTCTGGCGCAGAGAGGGAAAAGATGCGCCCCCTTGGAGGACAGGTGCCTGGCAGCAGATCAATGGTGCAGTCATAAGCCCTGTGAGGCGGTAGAGTCGCTGCTTTCTTTTTGCTGAATACTTCCTTCAGATGATGGTACTCTGGGGGTACTCTGGACAGTTCGGGCGGTGCTCGGGTTGACTCAGGAGCCGTCTGGGTTGACTCGGGAGGAGCTCGGGTTGACTCGGGAGAACGAACAGATGATGCACAGGAGCTTGAGACGAGGCAGGTGGTGTGGCACGTAGATCCCCATCCGCGGATAGTGCAGGAACTCCAATCGAGATGTGGGTCGTGGCGAGTAAGCCAGGGGAATCCCAGGACTACCGGAAACTCAGGAGACTGGATCAAGTGGAATGAAAGATTCTCCTCGTGGTCACCGATCTGCAGATGAATGGTAGAGGTGGTCAATTCAACAAGGCCTGCTCCTAAAGGCCGTCCATCCAGAGCGGTAACAGAAAGAGGAGGATCAAGCGCAGATGTCGGAATCTCCAGGTGTTGTGCGAGAGAGAGATCCATAAAGTTGCCAGCTGAGCCAGAGTCAATGAGTGCCTGTAGAGAATGTGTCTTGTGACCCCAGGATATGGTGAGAGGAGTTAAAAACCCAGAGGCTGAAAGCTCAGGAGAGGAGTTCACCCCCGTCACAGATCTCCTGGTGCTGGACGGGGCTTGGCTTTTCCCATTAGTTCAGGGCAGGCATTCCGAAAGTGTCCCGGGTTTCCACAGTAAATGCAACAGCGTTCCCTCATACGCCGGTCACGTTCAGTTTGGGACAGCCGAGTGCCACCCAGCTGCATGGGCTCTGGCCCACCATCAGAGGACTGTGGAACAGGGGTGTCATTGACTGGGACCGCATAGGAGGGGAATCTTCTTGAGGCCTTGGTTCGCTCCTGGAGTCGGTGGTCCAGACGAATAACCCGGGCAATCAACACTTCAAGGTTTTCAGCCTCTTCCCATGAGGCTAGCTCGTCCTTAATACGGTCTGATAGTCCATGGTAAAATGTTGTGAGCAAGGCCTGCTCTCCCCAACCACTTTCAGCTGCTAGGGTGCGGAACTGGATGGCATAGTCAGTTGCTGACTGGCGACCCTGGCCCGGTTGCAGGAGCTTGTTGGCTGCCAGCGACCGCTAACGCCAGGTGCGAAGACTTTCATCATCTCCTTGGAGAAAGCCGTGAAAGAGCTGCAAACAGGACTGTTGTTCTCAGAGTGCGGTGGCCCAGGACAGGGCTCTTCCGGTCAAAAGAGTTATGATGTAGGCCACTCGGAAATGATCAGTTGGATAGGCGGCAGGCTGGAGGTCAAAGGACAAGCGGCACTGGGTCAGGAAACCTTTGCATCCCTTGGGATCTCCATTGAACCTCTCTGGAGTTGGCAGGCGGGGTTCACGGCTGGGCGTGGGGTGGGAAGCTGGTTGCTCGGTGGTGGATCTTGGACAGACATGCAGAGAAGCAATGAGTTAAGATAAGTCTTTACTTTCAAAAACACAGGATACAACAAATGCAGTTCTTCCGTTCAGTTCAGTTCAGTGGAAGCGCCCAGAGTCCCGAAAACAAAAGTTCACAGCCAGCAGTCCAATGACAACAAAAAGTCTTCAGTCAAAAATCAAAGTTCCAACAAAAAGGTCTTTCAGCACAAAAAAATAGGCTTTTCAAATTCTCAAAAATGCAGGCAGAAGTCAAAATCAAAACAAGAGCTCAAGAATTAGTAGCACAGACAAAGAACGGGTACTCACACTGTGTCTCTCAGGAAAACTCAGCAAAGACTAAGAAAAACCAGGATCTTAAATAGGCTGGCACATCAACCCCAATTATCCAATCCTCCAATCACAGAAGGGTTTCCATTAACCAAAGAAAGGGGAGCGAGTAAACAAAACACACAAAGGCAGAATGGCGACATCTTGTGGGCAGGTAAATACATGGCAGGCACAAAAGTCTGTAGGACTTCACAAGAGGGGGTGGCAGAGGGGCGGGGTTGGACATCAACTCTACAGCACAGCCTCACCTTGGGTACCTACTCCTCTGCAGTGCCACATACATGGCTTAGACACACACACACACACACACACACACACACACACACGCACACACACAGACACACGCACACACACATACACGCACACACATACACACACACACACATACACGCACACGCACATACACACACACACACACACATACACACACACGCACATACACACACACGCACATTCACACACACACACACACACACGCACATACACACACTCACACACATACAAATGTAAACAGATCATAGATAAATCTTAATAAACATAACATTAAAAAACGCCCTGTATTATCCACATTCACAATATGTACACTCATCAAGACTCTAGTACTGTTATAAACATTGGACAATAACCTCTTCCATCGTCAAACATGTTGTAGATTTGGGGGCAGCCGTGGGTTCGAACCCCGACCAGTAGGAACGGCTGAAGTGCCCTTGAGCAAGGCACCTAACCCCTCACTGCTCCCCGAGCGCCGCTGTAGCAGGCAGCTCACTGCGTTGGGAATACATGTAGATTATTGTGTGCTTCACCTCACTGTGTGCTGAGTGTTTTTCACTAATTTACAGATAAATGGGATAAATGCAGAGATCAAATTTCCCTCACGGGATCAAAGGAGTATATATACGTATACTTATACTTATACTTAGATAGATAGATACTTTATTGATCCCCAATGGGAAATTCAAGAGTGCCTTGTGAATGCCTTTTCAAAAATACTGCATGGCACAGTCCACCTTACAGTGATCACAGAATTCATAGTTTACCCGCCTCTTATTTTACCACTACACCGCTGAGCAGGGGCGTCGCTAGCTATTTAAAACATTCGGGGCTAGAGCCCAGAAGTTAGAGTTCTTTTTTGTCCGGGGGTTTCTCCCCCGAGAGATTTTGAAAATTGTGCTGATGAACATGCAATTTTAACCTACTTTGAGAATGAAAAGGAAGGCCAATCGTAATGACTCACGTCAAGGCATTCTGAATATTTAGATGTTTAAAGACGGGTAAGGAGAACCAGGCGCCTGCAGGTGTCCGCATACACTGTCGTACCATCAGGCTACTCAACAGCGAGAGAAAATTTCCTTGTGTTGTGTGTGTATTCACACCAAATTGGCCTACCATACCTTCCCAACTATGTACAGTATCCCATTAGCTGCATGCCATCAGGCTATTTACCATTTTCTATTACGTAAAAGTTAGTGTAAACATTATGTTTGAGCAGGAGAGAGAATACGATGCAGCCACTTAATAGGCTACTTGTTGTTTTCTTTTACTCGGCTATCTATATGGTTATCAGCACACAATGTTGAGCTAATTCACGAACTCAATACTCATCATGGATATCACAAGTTTTAAACAACGAAAACAGAAAGGATGGAGGCAGCAACGCTAGGAGTTATTCCAGATGGACAAGAACAAGGTAGGCAATTGGTGTGCTTGTCAGAACGTTAGACTGCACTAAAGCCAGGCGCCACGTTACGCTAGAACAAAACTAAAGGTAACTTTAGCCTGTATAGGGCTGTATCAAGTTGTCCAAATGAATAGGTCATTGTAGACGTTGTCATTGTATTATTGCATGTGGATGTTGTTATGCTATGTAGGCTACTTTTTTGCTGACTGACCAATGCACGGACCTAAAACGGACAAATATTGTTCACGAAAAGTGAATTATTTTTTTGCAGGGGTGGGTGGGTGTCGTCGCGTACCATAGCATTAATTCCTGCAGCGCCCCTGAGGAGAACGTCTCTTCTGCCAAAGTGCACCACATACAACACCCCAAATATCACATTAAAATAGCCTGTAGAATAAACATCGTCCATGCACCTCTGTGTCGTGCACTTGACAGGTGTGAGCGTTAGATCTCGGGATAAACATTTGGACGTCATCCCCTTCAATTAATGGGCTATGGGTGCCTTGAAAGCAATGCATTTGGGTTGTATATCACGAACTTTTGCCCAAAGAAAAAGTTCCATTCTGTCAAAATCAAGCCCAACATGCATTGTTTGGAAGCCCCCTCAAACGAGGTCAGGTTTATTTACTGCGCATGTGATTCAATAGTAAATCACTTATATATTGAAACTGAGCTGATGAAATGTCCTCCTGGGTTGCGGGAGATGATGACACACTGAAGAGTTTCCACTTCTTGTCCCTGCTCTGCCTTTTTTTTCTCTAAATAAACTTCTAATATCCATTTGTCCTTATACACGTATTTTCGCTAAGGCTAGTTAGTAGAAGCACTAAACAGCAATGCGTAATAAGCGTGAGGAGAATTGAAATTGCAACATTTTGCAACAAATGATTCTAAACCTGCCCAGATCACGCCAGATTGTCTTGCGCTGCTGTTAATGCACACAATGGACACAAAACACAAAAGTCTCTTCTACGGGCTATTTATTTCATTTCACGATTAGAGTTTTTGTTGTTGTTGACGGCCCATAGATCCGGGGCTATCCCCAGAGGATCCGGGGCTATAGCCCCGAATGCCCAGGTCTAACGACGCCACTGCCGCTGAGACTAATGGATTAATTCACTATTAGTTGGTAATTAAGCACAAATTATCCAACAGACTGTCCGACCGCAAACCCTGCTCAATAAGAAGGCAGGAAGGAAGGAAGGTGCATTCTCTAAGAACGATTTGTCTCGTGTTCATATTGGTCTCGCTGGTCTCACTTGGTCTACAACTGTTTCCTTTGTGTCACCAACAGCAACCGTGGCCTTGGAGACCAAGCTCAAGTCCTTCGCTGAGCTCCTGTTAGCAACCTTGTCCTTAACAACTGTAAAAGTCTTGAACTGTAAAAAATGGCCTTTTTATAATGAAAGGACAGTGGAGAATGACATGAAGCGAGTTGCAGAGAGAGGGATCCGGAAAGGACCACGGGGCGGGAATCGAACCCGGGTCGCTGGCGCACGGTGCAGGTGCCCCAGCAAGTCGCGCCACGGCGGGGCCGATCACGTTTTATTATATAATTTTACATTTCACACAATCCACATCCCTTTGAGGTTACTGCTGTATTTAGAGAACAGGGTTGAACAGAGGCCCACATATGACCACAGTGCTGCATCTGTAAAGGGCAGGCATGTGTCTGGTTTGTTATTCTTCAAACTCCTCTGTTTTTTCCTATACATCTTTTATTTGCTCATTTGTACAACACTTTTGCCTTGTCTTGCCACTATCTTCCTCTCCTTAGCTTCTATTTCTTCCAACTTGTTATTGTAGATGTCAAGAGGTTTGCAGAATAGGATCAAGCCAATTTTCCACTTTAGCTGTGGTTGTCCCATGTAAGCTTATAGTTGCTCGTGAAAGTTCTCAACAAGTCTCAGAGGAAAAGGGAGTGAAAGGAGTGCAGGAGTGCAGGCAACAGGTAGCGCAGGGACACGCGCCCAGGTAGCGCGTGAATGACAGGTGTACGTGTGTGTGTGTCCAACTTGGCTGAACCTCCAGAAAGAAATGAAAAGTTCCACGGCTCACAGCAAGGAGAGAGAGATAGAGGGGGAAAAGGACTGCAACTTACAGGCTTTAAATGATGCTGTTACGAATTCATTTATGGCATATTAAATGCCAGTTAAAGTATCATATTCAAAATAGTCAGTCAGATTTTACAAAAAGTAATTAACATATACTTTCACAAATATAAGCACCAGTGTGCAAAGGTGTCAAAGGTTAGGTTTTGGTGTGCAGCAATGTAATATTGCTTGACATGAAAGTCTACGAAAGAATAGCCGATTGATTTTGTTCCATTTTTACATAAATGTTTATAAATGACAGAGTTGCCATTGTTAAGGCATCAAGCAGCATATCTTCACTAAAAATGTAAGAAGTACCTCCTCAATTAATATAAAAACTGAGTGACTATAATCACTTGCTACACTTACTGCAAAATGTTATTGTATGGCCATGTAAGTATAAGCAGTAATGCAAAGGCAAAGTGCAGTATTGCCTATAGAACTACCAAATTTTGCCTAAATGTCAAAAAACAAAATGTTTAATATACATCTCACTTTGATCTATCTAATTATACCCCTTGTTGTTAAATATAATTTGATGCTTATGGTGTAAGAAAAACACAAAAAGCTGTTTTTCTCAGTTTGGCATTTTTGCAGATACTGCTCTTTGGCTTTGTAGGGAAAAAAGTATTTATTTCTCTATGCTGTGGTGGAAGTTAGCATAAGAGGGATTTTTCTCGGTGGCCAAACGTGTGGGTCAGAAAAAAAAACATGAGACGGTTGCAACATAGATAGGACAGGAAAAGTCAAAAGAAAAACTTTAATCTTTCTTGGTGGTAAAAGGGGTGTTTGCCTGCCTCCCGTTCCTGGGGCACAGGTCGCTCCCAAGTAAAGATAACATGAGTCTTCCGGAAAACTAACTAAAACTACAGTAAACTAAAAGTGCCAGCCAGCGTCCTTCAGGAGCGAGGACGAGAGGGAGAGAGAGAGAGAGCTATCTTGAAAATGGGCCGGCTTTTATACCAGTGGGCCGGCGAGTGATGACTTTTGACACGTCTTACGCTTGGGCTATTATTGATCAAAGAAACCGAACCAAAATGGAAACCATCATAAAATCAATTCAATGTATGACAAGGTTGTTAGTGAAACAAGGTAGTGAAACAAACTCAAACACAACAAACTTGTCATTACACACCATTACTGCTTCACAAAGAACAAAAAGCTGCTCCTAGCTTGAGACAGGCTTTTTGCGCAGAAGTCCCTCCCTTCACATCCTCCCTTCATCTCTCCCAGTCCAAGAGGGAGGAAAGACTTGGGAGAGAGATCACTGCACTGCTAGCTCTTTTATGTTACTTTTCTTATTTTTGTTATTTCATTATATGTGTGTATGTAGTCATTTTGGTCTGATTATTCCTTTACTCCATGGTGCTTTGCATGAGATGTCTTTTGGTCAGCCCTCTTGGTCTTGTATGTTAAGGTCTCATTATACACATACTGAGGTAGTCAGGTGGGCCTCCACGGCTTACAGTCTTTGACTTCAAAGTCATTGCCTGGAGAATCACGCCTTCACACCAATCAATCAGTCTGCACTGGTATCCTACCACAGTCTCATTGCCAGGTTCAAGTTTAAGTTTATTGTCATGTACCCATAAAAAGGATCAGTAATGCAATTTCTTATGTTCAAGAGCCAGCTCAGCTTTAAAGAATGAATTAAATAGTAGTAATTAAAAAGGTATATTAATTGTGTGTATGTGTTTTTTGCAGTCAGCAACAACAAGCAAATCCATGTGGTTTGGAAAGTGTTTTTCGAAGAATACATTTGGAGTCGGTCATACTTTTTATGCGTGTCTGTTTTGGAAACGGCAAACTGCAGTCACAGTTCTAAAAATGGAAAAGAATAAAATATATTTACAATTTCACATCATTGTTAAGCTTTAAGATCCTTGTGTACCTGTTTATCCCAGTAAAGGTAAAGCAATTATAATATGAGTGTTTGGTATCACCCATATGACCCCTCGATTAATAGGTAAATGCTGAACAATTTTGTCCCTAATGAAAGTACCTAAAGCTATCCAACAAGGGTTTAACGACACGTATGATTCCGCTATCTCAGTTTGCCACATTGGCAAAGATGATAACAGTAGCATATCTGTATGTTTCTACCTTTGTTTTTCTTCATTTTTTTGTCACTCTTTCACTTTTCTTTCCCCTTCGTCCTGTCTCTTACACTCCCTCTCTCTCTCTCTCTCTCTCTCTCTGTCCCTCAACACTTCCTGTCTACCTTTCACCAATCATCTGTTTTTGTGTTATCAGCGTTGTCACTTGTGTCTGGTCAGATTAGAGATCCAGCATGTTCCAGCGTGTGGCCCCACCACCACTCTGCTCTGCGGGGGAAGAACTGCTTCTGACAGACAGGACATACCTCTCTATCTCCAGCAGTTCAAATGGAGCCCATGGCAACTGTTGCCTTAGTGAAAGAATGCTAAGCCATGCACCAAACCACACTGTTCCATTAAATTCCATTCCATTCACTTAAAATTGCAGGACAAATAGATACATTTAATCTGCCATTATCGATCAAGTTACTGATTAGTAAGAGATGTGTGGGTATTTTGTTTTTAGTTTTATTGGAGAATGTGGAATGTTTGTGTGTGTGTTTGTGTTTGTGTTTGTGTGTGTGTGTGTGTGTGTGTGTGTGTGTGTGTGTGTGTGTGTGTGTGTGTGTCTATGTCTGTCTGTCTGTCTACTGATTCTGTCAGAAAAAAAAAAAAAAAATGTGAAAATGAAAGGGTCTGACATTTCCCTAGCTTCACCCCACACCTAGCACTTCATTTTGAGATGTCCAGACAGACTGAGAGAGAGAGAGAGAGAGAGAGGAAAAGGAGGAGGATATTGCAAACAGACTGATTCATATGAGTGTATTGGGGTTGGAGTAACCCTCAGGGGGAGATGTGATGGGGGCTTATCGTGGCCCAACGTAGGAGAAGGGAAGAGGCACTAGCAGTGATCCTGGCACATTGAGAAACCACCATTACATATTTTTCTACACCAACTTGAGGCTAGATGTTTACATGAACATTCTATCTTGGCTGAGTTTCCTCTTCATTACCCTTTAATATTACTTTTCTTTTATTTGTTTTTCTTTACTTTGGGCTGCTCTTTGCAGTGTTTCTCAGTAGCTTTGGTATGTTTCTCAAATCATCATTAACATTTGTTTGACAGTAAGTGCATTTCTCAAAACAATTAGTACAGAATGTGCTACACAGTGGATTACCTGGAAAAGATATATGCCAATCAACATGACATATATGCAAATATTTATGCCAGTCAACATCAGAAGGACAAGTCCTTGAACCATAGCCTATATGAACAAAATATACAGAATGGTTGTTGCTATGCTATGATGTTAATATACTGTAACAGTTTACTGTATAAGTATTTTCTTATGCAACATGTGGATAAGATTTTGATGACAGTGATTGAAAATGCACTATGCTACTCTTTTTCTGTGTGACATACTGTACATTAATTTCAACTGGCCAATGTTGCACATTACTGTATTTGGGAGGTTGTAGGATATTGGCCAGGAGTCATACAGTATACCTTACAATACTGTCTTTATTGCAGTTTGAGACCAGATGTTGTCATTCAGTGTTATACAACAGGAAGACATAGTACTGTCAAACAGAACAAAAGACTGTTTTACTATATGCTGTACTGTGTTACTTTACAGTAGGGGAAAAATACACAAAGGCCGTAATGTGCAGGATGTGCAGGTTAGCGCTTCAGACTTGTAACCGGAGGGTTGCCGGTTCGAACCCCGACCAGTAGGAACGGCTGAAGTGCCTTTGAGCAAGGCACCTAACCCCTTACTGCTCCCCGAGCGCCGCTGTAGCAGGCAGCTCACTGCGTCGGGATTAGTGTGTGCTTCACCTCACTGTGTGTTCATTTTGTGCTGAGTGTGTTTCACTAATTCACGGATTGGGATAAATGCAGAGACCAAATTTTCCTCACGGGATCAAACGTATATATACTTATACTTACTTATACTTATACATGCAGTGCTCCTACGTACGTGACAACTGAAGATTGAGTACATTCACCAAACATGTGTAATAGAAAAATTATATTTGACATAATGCACATTACAACTGCTTCAAGTTATTTCCATGTAATGAATCAAGCAGTGACTAATGCCAATATGTTTTGGACTATTCAGCAGAAAGCCAATACAATGTATTTCGACCATCAATGTCATAAGATATTGATAATTAATAAAACACAAGTTACTCAATCAATTGCATGGATGTTCAAAGCATTTGCTGACTGATCAGAATAATGAGAAATGGCTTTTATGGTGTATACAAGTCATTTTGATGGGACACAAACTTGTAACAGGGAGTATCATCAGACTCTCTAATGAGGAGACACAGCACTCAATGAATCTCCCATAGAAAGGTATGGGGTTAGTTCGTAACGCAAACATGACAGTCGTCTACACATATTCCGGCCCTTCCGCCACCAAAAGTTGACATGTGAATATTGTACATCGTGCCAATCATGTGGTATGCTGTGAATACATCGTGCCAATCATGTGTTGTGATCTCGCAGCTGGAGCGAGGTTGGTGTACGTGATTCGTGGAGCACTGTGCACATGCAGTTCTACCCGAAATAGATGCCCAATAAGTGCCAATAATAATTATAAATGATAATTGCTGCTCAGTGCAGGTGTCTGGATGACTTCGGTAAAGTTGGAAATAAATGGACAGGTTCAAACGAAGTAAGCTTGGGGATGATGACTTCACGTCAAGTTAAAACTGAAGGTGCACAGTCGGTAAGCTCCAATATCCAAAGGGGGTAATTATAACAGGCTTTTCCCTATTTAAGAATGTAGCCTCATTGGCCCCAGCTGTGGCGCAACTGGGGCACCTGCACCATACGCCGGCGACCCGGGTTCGATTCCCGCCCTGTGGTCCTTTCCGGATCCCACCCCGACTCTCTCTCCCACTCACTTCCTGTCGATCTCCGCTGTCCTATCTAATTAAAGGCATAAAAGCCCCAAAAATATACTAAAAAAAAAAAAAAAAAGCCGCCAAGTGGAGGGACTTGCCTAAAAGGACTTTGATATCATGCACCTACCATAGCTGGCAGTGCCCCGCAGGCGGACACCAGCCTTGCAATTTTCCTGTCGGCGCAGAGGTGACATCTTGAGAATTGGAAGACATTTACCAGTAGACATGACTCTTTGGAAACTGTCTTGGCCTGTTGCTAGTCCTTCGGCACCAAAACAAATGCACATGTACCGGTGTCTGGGGAAGAGCTCAAAGCGGTGAGAAGTATTTTTAATGGCAGGGTAAAATATAAATATTAAGAACCCGAAACTGCATTGGATGCCTTTAAAATTTAAAATACAATTCAAATTCAGTGTCTGTTTTTTTCCACTACTGTTGTGAGTATTTGCATTTTGCAAAACTGTAAAAACCACTCATAGCTTGCACCCTTCCACTTGATCGGTATGTGGATTTGTTTGCAGACTAACAAAAATAATAGAACTAACACCGCTCTACCGCTTTGTGTGTGTGTGTGTGTGTGTATGTGCGTGTGTGTGTGTGTGTGCGTGTGTGTGTGGACCTTATTAAGAATCAGAAACCTGTAATATTGATGAGTTATACCGTATGTCCTTTTCACCTTGAAAATACCCAGCCATCTCTGTCTTAATAATTTAAATTTGCCCACATTGAGTCTGGATTTTTTTCTTTCACATTCAGCAAGTGGCTTCAAGAGAAAGTAGTTGGATCCTGGTAGAGACAGACAGAGATTAAGAGAGAATGGGGCAGAGAGAGAGAGAGGGATGGGTCTATAATGCCTAAATGTTATGTCTTTCTATGTCTTCATTTCTCATTTCTCTCTCACAAGTGCATACTCACTAACACACACACACACACACACACACACACACACACATACACACGCACACATACATCTATCTTAACTTCTACTAAAAGCCCTCCTATGCTGTCTGTGGCCAGGTCTATTCCCATTAATCACAATCTATTTTAATAAGAGTCATTATTCAGGAGGTAGCCTCCTCTCCTCTCCTTTCCTCTCCTCTCTCCTCTCCTCTCTCCCTCTCCTCTCCTCTCTTCCTCTCATCTCTCTGTCTGTAGGTCAGTCATCTGGCCCAGGGCCTTTAACCCTTAAAGATGTGGGTTTTTGAACGTTCTAACATAAGATTCCGTTCCGCAAGAATTCGAGGTTCTAATATTCTATATTATTGAATTCACTGAACCCAGATATTCATTTTCCAATGTTCCAGTTCTCACCAGAGTTCTCCATATCCAAATCTCCAAATCCAGAGTTCTCGCGAGAGCACAAAGGAATTGTCTCTGCAAGACACTCTGGCAATGAGCAATGATGCCGTTACTTTTCCCCCTTGAATCCCGGGGAACCAGCTAAACTGATGAAGACAGTGCTGCAACATTGGAGGACAGTAAACATTGGTCGTAGTGTTATCCGATTCCGTCAAAGTCCGAAATCATTCAGAGTAAACATGTCTAGTGTTATCCAATTGTGTGCAGTGAGATTTTTAAATGCATGCTTGTTGCTGCCCCTCGAGTTGGGCCATTACATTGTCTTGTGGCCAGACCCTTAATCTTTCTAGATTACCAGGGTCTGGATTTTCCAGGCTAGTGACGGTACACCTTTAAGGGTTAATGCCACCCTCTCCCCTCACTGGTCCAGGGCAGGATGGCCTCATGGTCCCCTCCTCATCCCTCACCCCCTCTCATTCTTCTTCATTTGCCCATGACCTCATGAATCTTGCTGTCAACATCTCAACATCCCATAATGCACCTGGTCTCAATGATAGGGAAAACCTGTGTGCTGGCCATTAAAAGCGGATATTTATGCTGGCCACATAGCAAGTCAAGTCAAGTCAAGTCAAGTTTATTTACATAGCGCATTTTATACACAGAGGTCATTCAACCTTTACATAAACAAAACCAAACAATAATAACAAATAAAAGCATAGAAGGGCAATATAGTCAAAGAATAGTTCAAAAGGTAAAAAACATAATAAAAAGAAAACATAACAAGGTAAGGTAACACACAAGGTAAAATCATTTACAAATAAAGAATAATTAGCAAAAAACAAAACAACAAAGGCAAAAGTAGTAGATAGATAGATAGATACTTCATTGATCCCCAAGGGGAAATTCAAGAAAGTAATAAAAGACAAGGTAGAATAATTATCAAGGCAGATTCAGAATTTGTAACTCAGCAAAGTTAGCAGAAATCATCTGAGAATGGATGATTCAAAATGGCAGCGCACTGAACACTGACGCTTTATTTTTCTTCTACTAAAAACAACCACTACCTCTCTACAACTCTCATCAAAAACCGGATTATATTCTCCACCTTTTCCAACGGCAACCTCTTCATTCTGGACGTTATGTCATCTGAACCCAGCAAGAAACGCACTTGTGACTACTCAACAGAGACTGAACCAGAATCACCTACCGCTTGCACAACTTCTACATCCATCGAGGTCAGTTTACTACAATCCATAAACAACAAACTTGCAATACTGGAACATCTGCACGCAGATATTAAGGACTTAAAAGCCAGCCTCGAATTTTCCCAATCACAGATCGACACACTCGCATTAGAAAACCGTGAACTCAAAGGAAATATCACAAACTTATCCGACCATGTTAATCAACTCACCAGCGAAAATCGGATCATGAAAGAAACAATCCTAGACCTCCAGTGCGCAGCATGCGCGATAACCTCATTTTTTCGAATTCCCCTGCCAACTTCTAAAGATACACCCGGCGACCCAGAGAAAGCAGTTAAAGAATTCTTGCAGTCATCTCTCAAACTACCGCCAGAAACAGTTGACAAGATTACCTTCCACCGTGTACACCGTCTCACTTCCAAAGACAATAAAAAACCTCCTCCAATTATCGCCAAGTTCGAACACTTCAAACACAAAGAACTCATCAAAAGCAAAGGGAAAGAACTGAAAGGCACTTCATTCGGACTAAACGACCAATTCCCACAAGTAATACAGGAAAGAAGAAGAGCCCTCTTGCCCATAATGAAACAACTCAGGCAAGAGGGCAAACGAGCAGCACTGTCAGTCGATAAACTGTATGTCAATGGAACTCTGTATCGCAACCCCAATATCACCACCTGGCTATAGCACATCATACCTCATGCCAACATTCATCTTGATTATAACATTGTCACCCTCAACTCTCTCTAACCCACTGCCTACTGATGCTTGGATCACCTCTCTCTTCTCTCTTCTTATGTTTCATTCCTTTTGCTCCCCCTACCCACCCATTCTCTTTTGCTCTCTCAATGTTTAATGTTATTCATGGTGTTTTGTCTATACATGTTTGCTTGTGTGTCCTGTCTGTTTTTGTTTATTATGTCTATAGGCTAAAGTCAAATTATGATCTGTATGTTTTCAATGCTAAACAGGAAATGTTCATGCTGTCACCACTCCAGAACCAAATTCCTACCTCTTTATGCTCTATATTCTTCTCAGCCCCTACTCTTTACATCTCATTCGCACACCACATTACATACCTATTCCTCCACCCCCTTCCCCTCTCCTATCTAACTGACACCTGCACACACACAATACCCACCTTATCAAACATTTTCATAACTGTACAATCACAACATGGTACCACTTACATTCCTGACCTGGAACATCCGTGGGATTGGATCTCAGGCAAAGAGGCTCAAAATCTTAAATAATTTGGATAGTTTAAAAGCTGACATATGTCTCCTACAAGAAACTCATCTCTCAGAATTAGACTACACCCGCATCAAATCAAGACAATTCAATCACATTTTCTCATCTCATTACAATACAAAACAAAGGGGAGTTTGCATTCTGATTAACAAAAGAATCTCATTCATCCATAGCGCCACCATCACAGACCCAGAAGGACGTTTTGTCATCATAAACATCTCAATTCACAATACCCTGTAACAATTGTTAATGTTTATGGCCCTAATACAGACAACCCAGTTTTCTTTTCAGAACCTCTTCACCTCCATCTCAACTCTATCTGGCTGTCCCATCATAATTGCAGGCGACTTTAATACAGTGTTAGACCCACATTTGACAGATCTGATCACTCTAAAAGCAAACGAATCTGGCAATCCACAAAAACAATAAAACAGTTCATGAGGCGATTCTGGCCTTGGCGATTGTTGGCGGCTTCAGCACCCAGACTCCAAATGCTACTCTTTTTTCTCTCCGGTCCACCACTCCTATTCCCGTATTGATTATTTTCTAACCAGCAACTCTATAATGAAAAATATCTCTGATTCAACTATTCATCCCATAGTCATTAGCGATCATGCCCCAATTACAATTAAATGGAACATAACGAACCAACAGCGACCAATTAGCAAATGGCGTTTTAATACATCCCTCTTACAAGACCCAAATTTCATCAGTTTTGTTGGGAGAGAGTGGGCATTCTTTCTAGAAATTAACGGCTCCCCTGAATCATCTCCTTCCCTTCTGTGGGAAACAGGAAAAGCAGTACTCAGAGGAAGAATCATCTCATATTCAGTATACAAAAAAAAGAAGGAAAAAGAACAGGAAGTAGAACTCAACAATAAAATTAAACAGTTAGAAGAAACCAATGCAAGCAACCCAACTGAAGAAACACAAGCAAAACTTAGGAAACATAAATTCAAACTCAATGAAATACTCAATAAACACACTCAATTTATGATTCACCGTCTAAGGCAGGAAAACTTCCACCATAGCAATAAATCAGGTAAATACTTAGCAAATCAAATCCAACGTAACAAAGAAAAATCAACAATCCGGTCATAAAGAACTCAGCAGGGAAGCTAACCAGCTCACCTGAAGAAATAAATCATGTTTTTACCAGTTTTACAATAAACTATATTCTTCAGAAATAAACCCCAACCAGGAATTCATAGACTCTTTCCTAAACAGCATCGAATTACCACAACTCAATGAGACCGAAATAAAAAACCTAGAATCACCTATAACTCAACAAGAACTGTTTGATGCCCTGAAACAGATGCCCGATAATAAAGCACCAGGTCCGGATGGCTTTCCTGCTGAGTTCTACAAACAATTTTGGACCATCTTAGCTCCACTTTTCATCAGAATGATTAATGAATCAAAACAGAAAGGACGTCTTCCAACTAGTTCCACCACAGCCTCAATTTCACTGCTCCTCAAGCCCAATAAGGACCCAACATTGCCATCCAGCTACCGACCAATTTCTCTCCTCAATGTGGACAATAAGATAATCCTTAA
The DNA here is from genome assembly GCF_017589495.1 of Alosa alosa. NCBI lineage: Eukaryota > Metazoa > Chordata > Actinopteri > Clupeiformes > Clupeidae > Alosa > Alosa alosa. Next base: position 23,405,450 of record NC_063194.1, read on the forward strand.
AAAATGCTAGCACACAGATTAGCAGAGGTCACCCCATCCATTATCCACCCAGACCAAACAGGCTTCATTAAAGGTAGAATTTCATCCACCAACACCCGCAGACTGTTAAATATAATGTATCACTCTACAAAATTTCAAGATAATACCATCATAGCAACTCTGGACGCAGAAAAAGCTTTTGATAGGGTGAACTGGAATTTCCTGTTTTCCACATTAGGGAGGTTTGGCTTCGGGGAGTCGTTCATTAACTGGATTAAACTTCTATATACCTCTCCTTCAGCCACAGTAATCACCAATGGACTAACATCACAAAGTTTCACTCTTCACGGGGAACTAGACAGGGTGCCCACTCTCCCCTCACTATTTACAATCTTCATTGAACCCTAGCAGCTGCCATCCGTCAGAACCCGCTCATCAAAGGTGTCCAGACTCCATATATGCATCACAAAATCAGCCTTTATGCTGACGACATTCTTCTCTTTCTTCAAGACCCCACAACATCAGTAGAAGAAACCATCAAACTCATTGACACATTCTCTAAAATTTCTGAATACTTAATCAATTGGAATAAATCTGCAGTTCTCCCATTACATCCCAACAGCTGGGATGTGACAGCCAACTCTTCACCTATCCCACTCTGCACTAACTATATCACTTTCTTAGGGATAAAAGTCTCCCCCAGGCTGTCAGACTTATTTAGCCTAAATTATTCCCCTCTACTCACTTCAATAGATGATGACCTTCAACGCTGGAAGAACCTCCCATTATCCATCATGGGCAGAATCTCAGTAATCAAAATGACAATACTGCCCAAAATAAACTATCTATTCTCTATGATTCCAACCCAGCCCACCACCCTCTGGTTTAAGTCTCTCGATTCATTAATCACTAAATTCTACTGGAAAGATAAGACCCCAAGGATCAAACTCGCCACTCTCCAAAAACCAAAAGCAATAGGAGGACTAGAGGCCCCACACTTCCAGCACTATGCCCTGGCCAACCAGCTCCACTTCATCCACAAATGGCTACACCCCACCCCCTCAGACAACACCTGGTTAGACCTAGAACAAACATTCTGTAAAGAAATTAAAATCTCAGATCTCCCTTTCTGCAGTCAGTCGGTCAAAAACATCCATCCTTCAAAGCCCCAACAATTTCAGCTACTCTGACAGCCTGGTGGAGATTCTACCACATCACTGATTCACCTATAGCACCATCAATTCGCACCCGATTTGGAATAACCCAGATTTCACCGTCAATAAAAAAACACTTAACTTTCACACATGGATGGAAAGGGCATCACTCACCTTCAACACATTCTTCAAGACAATAATCTGGCCTCATTTTCCTGTTTGGTCCAGAAGCACGGCATCGAGTAAACACTTCTTACAATACCTGCAAATTAAATCATCTATCCTAGGAAAAATTAACATCCAGACAGCTAACCTTGACATTCCCCACCAATCTCAGAGCTGCTTAATATTCCCTCTCCCAAAAAATACTCTCCCAAATTTACAAAATTATATCTCGTTCAGAAAAACAATTGGCCTGCCATATCACAAATGGGAATCAGACTTATCAATTACTCCGGTGCCGACTTCTGGACCAAAATGTGCAAAAACATCTACCTCATGACAAAGAATAGTAATCTACAACTAATACAATACAAGGTTCTTCACAGATTCCACTTCACTGCACATAAATTGGCTAAAATGGGGTTTGGCTCGGATCTTTGCACTCACTGCACACAAAATGACCCAGATACATACATTCATGCGGTTTGGCATTGCACTCCAATTAACCACTTCTGGGTGAGTGTCACAAAATCTCTCTCTTCCATCTTTGGCTGTCACATCCCAGCATCCCCTTCCTTATGCATACTTGGTGATACATCCACAGTCAATTTAAGCAACTCCTGCAATAAAACACTGCTGGTAGCGCTGACTATCGCCAAGAAAACAATCCTCATGAACTGGAAATCTAAGAAAAAAGCTCACATCACTCATTGGAAAAACTTGTTAACAGACTATATATCATTAGAACTACAAACTTAATCAATACTCAGGATACAACCTCTCCTTGGTACCCCTTTATCACCTACTTACAGTCCTGACCCTCTTTGCCTGAGTTCCATCTCCACACGATCATAACACACTTCATCAACAGATACACATATCATCGAACACTAGGCAGGGGAGGGTAGCTGGAACTATTATTGTTATTATTGTTATTATTATTATTATTATTATTATTATTATTATTATTATTATTAGTAATATAAATAGCATCCCCTTCTTTCCCTCCCCCTTTTATTTACATTCTCTGATAACTTTACTAATTTCACTCTTTCTCTCTGCCTCTCCCATCGTTATTCTGCCGGGGCCCCATTGGATGGCTTGGGAGACTCGGTCCTGGTTGGGTCCTGTGGGTTATCTATTGGCCCTGGGCCCCCGTGTGCACCCTCCTCATGCGGCTCATGCACACGCCTTTGTCCTGGAAGCACACAGCACGCTTTTACTCTCTTTTAATCGCACTACATGTTAGGTGACATACATAAACAAAAACTACAAAACAGGCTAGGGTAAGAGTGGAGTGCAGGTAGATGCCTCATCAGGTGTCTATCTGCATGCCTCACTTATTTTAATGCACACATTGAGGAGGCATACATCTTACACAGGGTAAGTGTGGTGTGCATGGGGAAATCCTGACAGATATTCACCATGCATGCCCACTTCTTTAATGCTACACTCTAGATAGACCCCTCAACCTAGCCATTCACATACTGTACATATTTAGGTCGAAAGTGGCGTGTTGGGTGAAGGTCTGGGGGCGAGTGTGAGGTGTGGTTGGTCGTGGTAGTGGGGGATGTGTGCATATGCTGGGGGCCTGGGGCGATGGGTGGCACACAGGTCCTCCCCTCTGTCAGCTCGTCGCAGTATAACTGCAGGGGCTGGGTGGAACTGTGGCCATTAATGGGTGCCCAGGTTGGCAATCAGTCAGGCAATCAACCAGGCAATCAGTTATTCCTATTATTATACTTATCATTAATAGAATAATTACAACTCCTCTCCTCTGAAACCCTCCCTCTCTATGTTCCAGCTTCTCTCCTCCTGGCCCAACAGCAAGCCAGCCTTATACATATCTTCACACACACACACACACACATACATCCTCACATACTCACTACCCCTCACCCCCATCCCCACCCCCATCCCAACACCACCTCATTCACACTCATTGAGAGCTACCATCCGCATCCCCCCTTCTTTTCATTCCGGTCATCAATTTCATCCCTGATAATCATATCTGTAATCATCCTGGACGCAAATCATCCTTAGCCTTTCTGTTATTAATGTTATGTTGTGTTATGTTTGTGGAAGCCAAGTCAATGTGATGTCTTGTTAAGTTACAGTATGTGTTTATGTAATGTACGCCTGTTTGTCATGATGTAGTATTCATGTGCATGTCGTAGTGTTGCATTTTCTGTAATGTCAATGATGTTTGCAAATAAAAAAAAAAAAAAAAAAAAAAAAAAGAAATCATCTGAGAACAGTTTGGTCTTAAGTCCAGATTTAAAAACAAGTTGGTTCCAGAGCTGAGTCACATAGCAGCCGTGTTTAGTTCTAACAGTAGGTTTTACTAACAGGTTTTTCACCTGGGACCTGAGAGGACGAGAAGGTGTGTACTGCTGAAGCATGTCTGATAGGTATTTAGGTCCTGCTCCATTTACTGATTTATAAACAAGCAATAGGGTTTTAAAGTCAATTCTGTGACTTACTGGAAGCCAGTGCAGGGACTTAAGAATTGGAGTAATGTGGTCAGTTCTTTTAGTTTTTGTTAGAATCCTAGCTGCTGCATTTTGTATCACCTGAAGATGTTTAATAGTCTTTTTAGGAAGGCCTCTGAACAGTCCATTGCAGTAATCAACCATGCTGGAGATAAATGCATGAATGAGTTTTTCTAAGTCATGTTTTGACATCAGCCCTCTAAGTTTGGCAATATTTTTGAGGTGGTAAAAAGCTGATTTAGTTATCGCTTTCATGTGGCTGTAGGAATTTAGATCACTGTCAATTAATACAGGGGTCCCCAACCTTTTATGTACCATGGACCGGTTTGATTCTTTTTTTTTTTCACGGACCGGCGGGGGGGGTTCGGGGGTTCCATGTTCCATATGTGTTCCATACTATGTGAACAGTGAAGGTAACGATCTCTTAAACATGTGAAAAACATTAACTTGAAGAAGTGAAAAACCCGCCAGAGAGGTTTTCTTATAGACACTCTTAAGACCACCGTCATTTGCAATTTCGATCAACTGCTCTTCCACCTGCGCTGACAAGTTAGGACTATTCGGGATATTGATAAATGGGTTGCGGACCCACTCATTGGTTTGCCGTGGATCTTTGGAGGATGGGAAGTAACGCTCAAACTCATTTGAAAGCGCAACAAGGTGATCGCGCACCAGCTGCGAGAGAAAAGGCCCTGCCTCAGTCTCTCCCAAAACCCCCACTACTGTTTGGAACATATTAAATACACCCCGGTCCACTCGTCGTCCCCACAAATCAAGCTTGGCTTTAAATGCAGCAACTTCATCTGCCAGTTTAAAGACATTTCATCATTCATTCATTCATCGTCATTCTCCCCTGGAGTGACAGGTTGAGGTCATTAAGCAACCCGAATATGTCACACAGGTAAGCGAGTTTTGACACCCAGTCCTCATCACTAAAATGTGCAGCTAACGGTGACTTTTTTTCTGTAAGAAATCTCTGCAGCGGCTCTCTCAACTCAAACACTCTGGCCAGTGACCTGCTAAAGATGCTTGTTTTTTGTTGCTCATTCTAGCAGTTTAGCTAACTTCGTGTGACATACCGTTCGCCAAGAACTGATCAAGTGAAGTGAGCTGACCTGAGGCTGCGCAGCGCTGAAGGCAATATGTAAAAGTGTTGAAGGCGGGACAGACAGAAAATAGACCTTGCAAAATGCAAACATGCGTGCAATCAAACAACTGCATATAGGCCTATGCCATGTAAAAACGTAACATTGCGAATTAAATTTAGTTTAGTTTGCATGCTAAGTAAATGTGTGTGTCATCTGCATAGCAATGATCTGAAATCAAATTATTTTGGATGATTTGTCCAAGTGGGAGCATATAGAGGTTGAATAATAGTGGCCCCAAGATCGACGGGAACACCTCAGGTCAAGGACGTTGGAAGTTCCGATGGCAACAAAGAAGCTCCTTTCTTGTAGATATGATTTTAGCCAGTTGATAACTATGCCTGTAAATCCAACCCAGTGTTCTAGTCTGTGTAGTAAATTGTGATCAACAGTGTCAAATGCTGTCCAGTAGCAATAGGACTGATGTTTTACCTGAATCTGTGTTGAGGTGTGTGTCACTGAAAACTTTAATGAGAGCTGATGTTAGCAGATATTATGTTATGTATAGACCACACATACAGTATGTAATAGCTTCCCATGTGATTCTCTGTCATGTCTTTTGTTGTTAGTATGAAATAGCTCTGAGTGTGTTTATCAGTTGATTTCTACAGTAATCCTGCTTGCAAAATTAATAGAGACCCTATGTCTGTCTTTTACGAAACCACACCGTTTCTGAAGGTAGTTGCTTTCTGTGTTATTAGAGAAATCACAGAAATAATTGCTTGGTTGAAAATATTGATTTGGTGTGGGCTTACAGGTCCACTGTGAATTTTCTGGCAATTATTGCTGGCAGTATTGCCAAGTGATAACTCATTCTTTTTTATTTTCATTTTGGCTACAATTAAAGGAGCGCTGCTTGTTAAATCTATGCCATGTGTTGTCTCTCGATCTGTTGGCGCCAAGTTAATTGCCTTTTTTCCAATTCTTCTTCTCACCCATTTTTCTCTTCTCAGCTGTTGGTTAATGGAACTGCTCTTTGCTATTTGAAGTGCTCTCCGATAGGAACGCTTCTACACTTTTGGTGACAGGCGAGCCATTTTTCTTTCCTTGCCCCTTCTCATTTTGTTTGCGGCTTCCGCTGCTGTCAAATGAAAGCAGGCGCATGGGTAACGTTGGTCGGGTAAGCGCTGGTTGTGTCGCGGCATTGTCTCTGCTCCGCCACCTCCGGTGCTGAGATCGCGCTGCCGCGGCGGTGCTCTCTGATCCCCAGCAGCTCAGAGAGCACCGGTTACTGATGAAATTAGATATTGCGTTAAATTGGGCTTATTGAACAATGACAGACAATGGGCCTTCCTTTTTCACTTGTATTGTGCAGTGAGCTGTAATCCAGACATTCCGTGTGTGTGTGTGTGTGTGTGTGTGTACTGTATGTATGGGTGTGTGTTTGTGTGTGTATATGCGATGAGTGAGAGAGCGAGAGTCAACACCTGCATTAATTAGAAAATAGTGCCAGTAATTACATGAAAGTTGGCAGGTGTGATTACTGTGCTGCATCAGCGGCCTCTCGGAGCCGTACACCTTTAGGCTTATCACAGCATTGCAGAGGACTCCGAGGCAGAGTCAGACAAAGAGAACACAGAGAGAGGAGAGAGTGATAAAGAGAGACTTTGAACTTTTTCCAAGATGAGCAACTTTGGTTGAGCAGAGCATCCAGCACAGCCAGGTGTTGATGTGGGTGTTTCAGCTTTTGTCCCCTCAAAAGACGTGCGTCTAGGGCAAGGCTGTTTTGGCCGTTGGACTGCCCGACTGAATGGCTTCATTTGAAGTTCTTAACACTCTGCCCTCGGCCTGGCGATATGGAGTGACATTTCAGCTTTCCTGCTTATCAAAATAGACCCAGGGAGACCAACAGGCATGCGCTAGGGAGGCTCAGCCCGGCCATTAAAGAGACTGACCCCCCATCCATCTCTGCCTTCTGCAGCATCTCTCTCTCTCTTTCTCTCTCTTGCTCTCTCTCTCTTTTTCTCTTTGTCCTCATACCCGCTACTGGCTTTGGCTGCTCTCCTCCATCACAGTCATTTTCTCTCTTTACCTGCCATCCTCCATTTACGTCAGTCTCTCACTCTCTTTCTCTCTCTCTTTCTCTCCTCTCTTTCTTTCTCTCTTTCTCTCCTCTCTCTCACTCTCTTTCTCTCCTCTCTCTCTTTCTCTCTTTCTCTCCTCTCTCTCTCACTGTCTCCCCCAAGCTGTGTAAAGTCTCTGTAATGGCATTGATTATGCTCCTCCATGCAGTTTGAGGGGGAATTACCAGTCTTTCATAAAGGCCAAGTGTTTGATGGACATGGAGAAAGGGCAATCAGGTCTGAACATTCAGCCTGAACAGAAAGGCAAGAACATCTTGAACAATCAGGGAAGGGTGAAGTGGTCTTGGTTCTATTTTGTGTTCCTGATTTTCCCTCACTACTTTCATTTTTTTGTTCTTTTTTTGTGGGTTGTTTGGCTGGCTATGCTGACAGGGTTTTGAAGCTGTCCCCGCTGGGGCCCCATAATCTCATCGCGAGGCTGCCCCCAAAACACCCATGGCGGAGCCAAGGAGGAGAAATTGAGCGATTGTATCTAATGCCATCATAAACACATCTCATCTCTCTCTCCCCTTCCTTCTTTCTCTCTCTGTCCATCCCTCTTCACCTCTCCCTCTCCCAATTCTCTCCATCCCTCTGTCGCTGTCTCTCACAAGCCATTTGTCACGCTTAACAGGATAAGACCGTAATCCTTTGATTGGGCTCTTCAGAGGTGTTTACACTTCCAGGCTGCCCAGTAAATACAAATGCAAACACACACACACACACACACACACACACACACACACACACACACACAGAGAGAGAGAGACACACACACACACACACACTACCAACAACTGCAGAGGTAAAAGTTTGTGGCTGGTCCATTTGGGGACTTGAAATCATTACTGCCTGTCCAAACAGACTATGATTGGTCGAACATGAAGTCTTTGAACTGACAGCAGGCGAAGTGTTGGTCAAATTTGTAGTTGTGGCATGGTCCTTTGTGTGTGCCCACCCCATTCATGCCAGTGAAGCCCGTCACACACGTTATTCTGTCTTGGACACTGTAGTGATTTGTTGTCTGTCAGATAGCTCTACTCTCCTACTGGTGCCTGTCTGCCCTGCTGCCGCCTTATTGTGATCACGCGCATGTGTGGCACCATTAGCACGCTTGCTACTGAAGGGAGCATCACAAGAAAGGGATAAACGTCAGAATGCGGGTGGAATGTATACTGACAGGACATTCATTAGCAGCCTTTTGGATTTGCCTTGCTGCCCTTTGAAGATGTTCCCTCCAGTCTGCAGCCTACATACACATACATACACACATACAGTACACACACACACACACACACACACACACACAAACACACACACACACATACATACACACATACACACAGTACATACACATACACACATACACACACATACAGTACATACCATGAGTGTCTGTTGTGGGCAAAGTACCCTGAAGAAGCAGGAATCCATACTAAGATTTAGTGTGTTGGGTTGGCTAAAGTCTGCAATATTGTTCAAGTAGCCCATCCTCAAATCAAAATGAAAATATTGAGGCTGACTCTATAAATATGAAGTACTGACTGTCTGAACAGGCTCGTCTCAGTATTTTGCATGTTCTCTTGCAGTGGGTGCCAAGCTCTGTGTATTGTGCTCTTGCATCTCTTCAGACATCAACTGTGGCTCTCTTATCATCCTCAAGGCAATATTAACGCTCTTCTGAACAACAACAAAAAAAGATTAAAATGTTCAAGTAAAACGTCTGGGCTGCATTATTAATGAGCGCAATAAACTTCACTGGCACTTCTGAAGTTTGCTTCTCCCAAAATGCTTTCTGCTGCCGCAAACATAACAAAACTTTTTTACCATTGAATTCAAATGTCTGTCTGGAGACTTAAGAGGATGAATTATGTAGAGAGAGATTAAATTGAAGTGATGACTCCAGAAACTGCTTGGATTTAAAACCACAAGCACAGTGGCTTGTGCGGTCATCAGTTAAGTTGGGATTCATCTTGGTCACTTGTGTCAGTTGAGTTGTGTACCTGACAGCTTAGCTCTTGTGTTTGTTTACTCATAAATAAATTTGAACTTGATTGTTTGTCTCACTGCCTAGTGCTGTCATACAGTGCACAAAATCCAGCATTACAAAATATATAATGTTATCTTACAGTATATCTCTGTGAAATACCTGTATATATAAATATAGTGGTTATGTCAAACGTCCTCTTATAATTCTGTGACAATATCAGGGAGCGCAGCAACTTGAATCTTGAAACTTGAAAAATGTCACAATATGGAACGTTTTTCGCATACTAGTAGTAGAAAAAAAGCATCTATTCAGGCCAACTGACAGGCTCTAACAGAGAATACATTTTGACACACTGGAGTTTTCAGTAAAGTACCCATGATGTGTGTTTGTGTTTGTTCACTGTTTTGATTTGCACATTTCATGAGGTGATGTTTTGGCATCCTTGGGCATCACAGGATCAGACATGTTTGGGCTGTTATTGCTGTTATTATTATATATGGCTGTATTTCAAGGTTAGATACTTACAGGAATAGATGTGATTTTGACTCATCTGTGCTTACAGTACACATACATTAAAGGGACACCAGGCAAGCCTGATGCTTTTTCTCTACGAAACTCCCCCTAGAGTCTGTAACTCCCCTTTGCTCGGTCTGAAGCTCATTTCCTTTTCTTTGCATCTTCCGTCAAGGGTTTTCGCTGCTTTTTCGCCGGCTCTGCCATTATACACACGTTTGCAACGATCTCTAGCGTTTCGTTACCCTGCCTCTGTGCTGTAAACTGATCCTGCTTCGGTCGGCGGGTAGGATACACCGAACTTGCAAGTGAGATATTCTTCCTACAGGCAGTAGGGGCGGGCGAGAGAGCCTTCATTCGCCCCGTAATGAGTCATTTAACCATATACCGACTTACGAAGATGATTAATTAACACGAAAACGTTGCCTGGTGTCCCTTTAAGCATAAATGCACGTCAGGATATATATGGCTTTTCATTTTATAGAGTTAGAGATTATATGACTCAGACAGGAAGTTTGCCAACCTATTTCCACATTTATCCTCTCCTTCCTCCCTCCTCTTTTTGTCCTGAAATATGCTGTTCATATCAATATGCTGTTCATATCAATATACTGCTCATATCTTCAGCCTCATGTGTCTCTGCCTTTACTCCATACTGAGCTCATGACAACGATACGATAAGGCCCTCCATCCTTTTCCATTATGGCAAGGAACACCCACCGCTGGTGCACGCAAGAAGACAGAATGAGCTGGAGGCAGCTGAAGCATTGAAATGCACCTTTTTTTTTTAAAAGAAAGAAACAACATTCCTGGAAGTACAGGAGAGTATGTATGGATGGCTATGCCCCATTCCATTACTTAATAGACAGTTGGAGACAGGCCTATTTTAGCAACAGCAGGGGTCTCCGAGTGGCCATTTCTTAAGAGCCAGAGCCACCATACACCATGGTGTGTGCACAGAATAAGCCATAACTGGATGGGGAACTAGAATGGGTTTCACACACAATATGTGTGGAGACAATGGCCTCCGCAGGCTCTCGGGAGGGACATGACTGGCCTCCATTCAGCCTAATGACAGGGGCATATATCTCACTTCTGCTTGGCTGCACCACTCATATTAAGACATATCGAGGTTATCATTGGTCTATCTGTGTCCAATATGCAGTTAGGTAAATATGAGGTCTGTATTTTATCTGTTCTTGTATCTGTATCAGTCATACACACACACACACACACACACACACACGTAAATACACATACACACATAGACTTTACACAAGCATACACACCCATACACACAAATCTGTGGGAAAATGAGGTGGCATATGCAATATTTACTTGCCAGTCTGTATATTTGCCATCTTTACATATCATCTGTATTTTTCCATTCGTGTTCATAAATATGTAATACCACGTCTCTATGAAATGTGATGGTGCAGCTCTGCATCCTGAGGATGTGTGGGTAGCTGTGAGGCTCTTTATATGACGTGCGTTCATAATGAGAAGCTAAGAGAGTATCAAGGCTTATGTGGTGCCTCATCAAGAGACCCAACCACATCCCTGCTTATAGGAGGCTCGCTGTGTCAGGAGACGTTAGTATCTAAGCCATGTCTTTATCAGTGGTTAACACGTCACCGCTCACTTGGTCATTGACAAGCCAGTGACTGACAGGGTCCTGACAGGTCCACAGAAGACAGCAGGCGTCATGTCTATGATGTTGTCATTAGTGGGGCACCTAAGGACAGACCTGCATCATGATCAGTTCTTTGCCTGGCTTCCTCTCTTATGGCTACTTACCCATCTGAAATGATGGGACTTGTTCAGGTAGCTTTACCAAAAGCTGCTAACGGAGGTGTGTTAGTGCCTTATTGTTCAGATTAAGTGGAGTTTCGTGGTTGGCCATCAGATAATGTTTTTTCTATTTATTTCAGGCAGGTTTGTTTTGCCTTCCTTTCCATGCTCATTACAGTGCGAAGTCTCTTAGAAATTATTCATACAAATAACAAAGATATTGAAAATCATGCATGCTCGCATTCATGCCTGTACACACACACACACACACAAACGCACACACACACACATACACACACACATCTTTAGACTTTTGTGTTGTCGTAAAGCATTATTTAATTTGGATCCTTTTTTCATAGCTCAGTGGGTTTCTATCTAAGGCAAAAAAGTCCATCCTTATTTCTGAAAGCATGTCTGGTCTCATATTCATTACAAGTCATTGCCTCAGCTCAGATACTCTCATGTGCATGGACAGGCTTTCAAGTGTGTGAGTGTGTGTGTGTGTGTGTGTGTGTTATCTGTCTGAGAGAAAGAGAGATAGTGGTGATTTAATTGTGTGTGTGTGTGTGTTATCTGTCTGAGAGAAAGAGAGATAGTGGTGATTTAATTGTGTGTGTGTGTGTGTGTGTGTGTTTGCATATATGTTTACGTGTGGGCGTGCGTTTCCGTGTGTATGTGGGTGATTAAAGATAGTGGTCACGTAATTGTTTTATATATTAGAAATCTGCCCATGGGAGGTTTTTATCTTGGCCCACGCTGCGTGGAATAGATCATCCTGATGTTTTTTAATGTACTGCACACAGTTTATGCAGCTCACTCCAGACCACCAGCATGGTCAGTTAGTCTCCACATCAGCAGAGCTTATGCCAGGACCCACCACTCCCAGATAGGAGGCCAGTTTACAGCCTTGAAAGCCCTATTAACTGTTTTCAAATGTAAATTATTTCTTTAGAAATGTGTTTTCAGAGGGCAAGGCACAAGGTGCAGTTGCCAGGTTGGAAATCCAAGAAAAATGTGATCCCATTTGATGGCATCTGGATTGCTTACAGTACCACTGCACTTGGCATTGTTTCTGCAGACGGATGCACAATGGCCTTCCCAATGGCCGTGGGGGATGGATGAACTGACCTTCATAGTGCGTTTACACAAAAATGTTTGAGCCCAGTATTTTTTTACATTATATGTTGTCATTAGTTTGGGGTATCTATTCTATTATTGTAGGACAGAAAGTGTGCAGTATTTAATTGAAAGCCAGACCCACATTAAAATGTAGGGTCTGGGCACTCACCGTTGTGTATTTGCATGCATGTATAGGGAGGTAAAAAGGTTTCTGTGTGTGTGTGTGTGTGTGTGTGTGTGGTTGTGTGTGTGTGTACCACACATGGCCTTCCCCCTCCTCCTCTCTGAGCTCAAATGCAGTAAACATGTCCATGAGCAGAAACACTCCTGCTGGTTTGCTGTCTTTTTCTGGGAGTCAAGGAGGCCAGGAGAGGAGAGCTCAGTTCACTGAACCCAGCAGTCGCACACTGTGGCATGGAGAGAGAGAAAGAGGAAGAGAGAGAAAGAGGGAGAGAACATTTATCTATCATCTTGGTTTATATCAAACTTATGTTAACTGTCAAGCCATAAAACATTTATTATGGATGTCACTTTTTATGCACACAGTGAAAAGCAAATGGCCTTTACATTGAGTGAAGCACTTGACAGATGGAAAGGAACAAATACTACTCTCAGTTAGCTACACATTCAGTTAGCTACACAAGATACATTAACTTAACCTATAATATGTAATGATTATCTGCTATTCTCTATTGCTATTCTATTTTATACGTAAAACACTGAGGGCTGAATTCTCCCATTTGCACCATTATGCACTTTTCAGTTACGCACATTGTCCTATTCCTGCTTCTGTCACACCCACAGTGCGCAAGTTCGAAATCAAGGCAGCCTTATGAAGGAGTCGTGATTTATTTAAAATAGAACCAGACTGATCTACCACCTCGTTAATTTACATGTAGGTTGATATGAAAACGTGGACTTTCTCAGTGACCTTTGAATGGCATTTAAATCCAGAAAGACCACAAACCAGTCTGATTTTGAAAACGTAAGCAAGGTGAACTGAATAGTGAACGGCCTACAGTAAAATTATGTGTCATCGCATAGTCTAACAAAGAATTGACTTAACGAAATTTCACTTTTGCTCTGAGGTTTGTTTATAAAGAGTCACAACGTGCTTGGGGTGTCTAGAATCATAATTTAAAACTAACTGTTGAGAAAGAAAGTTTCAATGGCAGCTGGTTCTCATAATATCAATTTATCTATGCTAACGTATCTATGCTAACGTATCTATACTAACGTATCTATGCTAACGTATTTATGCTAACGAAGCTTTAGACTGACACCTGCAGTTTCAAATACAATAAAGGGACTGGCATAACAATACCAGAAACGGATCAGAGACAAGAGAATATAAATGATAATTGCTGCTCAGTGCAGGTGTCTGGATGACTTCGGTAAAGTTGGAAATAAATGGACAGGTTCAAACGAAGTAAGCTAGGGGATGATGACTTCACGTCAAGTTAAAACTGAAGGTGCACAGTCGGTAAGCTCCAATATCCAAAGGGGGTAATTATAACAGGCTTTTCCCTATTTAAGAATGTAGCCTCATTGGCCCCAGCTGTGGCGCAACTGGCTGGGGCACCTGCACCATATGCCGGCAACCCATGTTCGATTTCCGCCCAGTGGTCCTTTCCAGATCCCATCCCTGCTCTCTCTCCCAATCACTTCCTGTCACTCTCCACTGTCCTATCATTAAAGGCATAAAAAGCCCAAAAAATATACTTAAAAAACAAAAAACAATGTAGCCCCATTGATAAGGTACGCCTTATGACACGGTAATGGGGAAAAAACATAAAGACATATCAGCATATTAAGCACCAAATTTGATATTGTAATTTTAATTTGTAACGTTCTGTGTAACCTACATGTATTTAGAACTAGGTCTACTGCCGTACTGTGTAACCTACATGTATTTAGAACTAGGCCTACTGCCGACATCAAGCAATATGCTGTTTCACCATGTATATGTAGTGGCGCTCGACCGTAATACAGCCCTCAGAAGTGCTTAGTTGGAAAAGTGCAGTCAGTGGCAGAATGCGCCCAAGAGTTGTATATGTTAACAGTGACCTCATACACGCCATCGCTGTAATGACAAGCAGTAATGATTTGTATAAATGCTGGTGCACAAATAAAAGTCTTTCTTCCTCGCCTAAAACCGATGTGAGCAGTAATTGCCTCCGTACATGATATAACCAGTTTACTACACACAACGAATATGGCTGCGCCAACAGTACACATAAAAAAACGCCCAGATTTTGGAGTAGCTCCTCCCAAAGCGCGTAACTGGCTCCATGGCGCGTAAATATCAGACTTAAGTGGAGGGCAGAATGTGCAGGCCTAAAAGTGCTTATTTACACACTTTTTTTACATACGCACCCTTACGCACCTTTATTAGCACATATGCACAACCCCTCCCTCCATGCCACAGCCGAACTGTGACCACACTTATACCTTTTTTAATATAGTTATTTATACATAGACATATAGACTTTATTCTTGCACAGTTGCACTGTTTGACTTACTCATTTGCACCATCACCATGACACTCATTCACAAAGAGCACCTTACCTTACCTCATGCACTGAGAACCACAGGCTCAGTCCCTGCTTCAGTCATTGCAAGCGCCACCTGATTGATTAATCACCCACCATGTGGATACTGTTTTTAGAATTGATTTAGATTAAGTTTTATTTAGTATAATTTGTATTTTAGTATATTTAGTATATTCTTTATCTTCTACAGTCCTTATTGCTTAGTTGTGTTTTTTATATTACATACTTTTAATTACTTTTTCTGCTGTTAGTGAATGTGTGTGTGTATGTTGTCTGCATGCTACTGTGACCTTGAATTTCCCCTGGGGATCAATAAAGTATCTATCTATCTATCTATCTATCTATCTACGCACATGGGAGAATTTTCCCCTGAGTGCATACCTTTATATTTTGTTAAAGGGCCTTATGATTATTTTTTCCAGGTTTGATATGTGACATTTTTAGTTTTTCACTAGAGCAATGTAAACACTGTAAATATCATCCTTGATTAAAGTCGTTTCATTAGAACAAGGAATCAAATGAAGAGTGACTCTTGTAACTCATGAACACCTATGAAACTGCTTTGCCAGTTCTATATATGCCACTTGTACTTTTGCTGTTGCTACTATATTAAGACCTGTTAAATCATACTAGCAAAGTTTGTATCACCATCGCCAACCTTGCATCTCAGATCTTTTTCCGGCAGAAAACTTCTCATTAGCAGCCGTCAGGGCTGCCTGGTATCTGAATCTGACGCTCTGGCGGCGATTAGTCAGGTCTGGCCGTGTGCTGCCTGCCCGCTGCCCACACACCC
The DNA here is from genome assembly GCF_017589495.1 of Alosa alosa. Classification (NCBI taxonomy): domain Eukaryota; kingdom Metazoa; phylum Chordata; class Actinopteri; order Clupeiformes; family Clupeidae; genus Alosa; species Alosa alosa. The sequence goes on from NC_063194.1 coordinate 23,421,203, forward strand.
CATCAGTCGTGGATGAAGCGTGCTGGAGGATGACAGGTGAGGCCAGCCCTATCAGAGCACGCCTATTAAAAATAACGAGCCCCAGCCAGTGCCTGTGATGGATGGACAAGAGTCCTTGGTTACCTGTTGCCGTGGCAGCAGCACGGTCTGGGGGAGCAAGGTGGGAGTCATACTATCCTAGGGGATTGGGGGTGGATGTGGGGGGTGGCTCTCCAGAGGTGTTTGAGAGATAGAAAGATAGAGAGATAAAGAGAGAGTGAGAGACAGACAGAGAGGGAGAGAGAGAAAAAGGAAGAACAGAAGGAGAGCGAAAAACAAGAGGACGTCAAGAAGAGAGAGAGAGAATATTACTAGTACCTAATCAACCCTCACCTACTCTCACATCCTTCTGGACCCACCCCACCCACGCACAAACACACACACCCACATAATCAACCCTCACCTACTCCCCTTAATGACAAACAAACACACACACCCACATCCCCCACACACAAACACATCCTTCCCACGACAAAACACACACACCCCACAGACCCACAAACACCCCACGCACAAACACACACCCACATCCCCAACACACTCCACAAACACATACCCCTAATGCACAAACACACACCTACATACCTCTAATAAAAACACACACACACA